>NC_137908.1:23823815-23833815 GCF_963457725.1 Sprattus sprattus | reverse complement strand
TCGGAAACCAAAATGCAATGGGTTGGCCCAGACTGAAAGACGGAATGAAATGGAGTCACAGGCTGGTAATGGCCAGGCTAATGCTAGGCATCTGCTATGCCTAAATACAACTCACGTTATACTACACAAGCATTGACTAGAAATATGTCCATACAGTAGATTTCCCCTCGTTTTGTATTGTTTTAAACTCTCCAGCTGACAGTTTATTTTTAAACTCCTTCCATTAAACCAATGTTCAGCCTGTAATCGCATTGTCACACCCAGGCATAAACAAACTCCCGCACATAGGAAAAAGGCTTTTATCCTAAATGGGATTTATTTTATTGTCAAAAACGCAAAGTGCTTACAGCCAACACCATTGTATTACAAACACTGACAACACACACACATAATGAGAAGGTAGCCTACACATGGCGATTCTATTGCCTTTAATCTTTCACTTTTGAATAATGTAAAACGTCGTTTTAAAGCGCTGTTGCCGTCCTTATAAGGTGTGTCAACAAACCAACTTCTGCATACTGTGTAGGCTATGTCAGTGGCTCTCAAACGAGGACTTTCGCCCACTACACTTTCATGCTCCACTAAAAGGTTTTTCCCTTGGTCGCGCTGCAATAAATACGCTGACGACAATACAAAAATTCACGTAGGTTCAGGTCAAATTTTCATCCCGGTCCACCATCTAATGTTAAAACAGTGTTGAATAATGGTGCGTGTAGTAATTGGCATTACAAATTAGTTCTGACAACGGCATATCTTTAGCCTGCCGGCATATTTACTGAACTGTTTAAATCACAACACAACACGCACCCAGAGGGTCATGCTACAGTACGGATCCTATAATGGTCTGGCGGTAAATTACTTTCAGCACCCACAGCCGTCGTAGAAGTCAATACCCTGTAAGCAAAATTACGTCCCCTCGACGTCCTGCAGGGGCGGACTGGGACAAAAAATCGGCCCGGGCATTTTGAACCAGACCGGCCCGCTAAATTCGATAAAACACCTTTTCAGTCTTTTTGGTCTCTCGAATGTCTACACCAACCAGGCTTATAGCTAGCAGGGCGTCTGCCCTATAGTCTACTAAAAAATAAGAAGAAACGGGACGCCCTACTTTTAGGCAGGACGGCCTAAAGACGCCCTATTTTTCTCCCGTTTTACCTGTTAACTTCGCTGAATGTGATCAAAATTCACCGTTTCAGTCGCTTCAGTGCTTAGCAAAGTCTAGAATCATACATATGCCCTGCCAATTAGAAAATAGCATTGCTGTATTCCCGCTACAACAACGTTACATCATGATTCCAACGAAACATTGATTCACGGGCTCGCAGAAGCTACAGAAGACAGCTGTCTCACCGCACGTCACTGAACCTACTACTTTATGAGTTCAACAAGAGTTTGTGTGTTAAGGTGGTGGTCTTAATTAATCTAAATTCAATACAATACAATATACATCATCCATCTATAAATCCATAAACTCTGTGTGTCTGTCTGTCTAGGGCGTATCTCCCTGACGGTAGTTCCGTTAGTTATGAGATTTCGCATGTAGTTTACGCATGTCATGAACCTGTGCATCCTTGATTTTGAAGATTTTTGAATTTATAGTTTTCGAGATATTTGTATTTTACCGTTTCCCGTAGGAAACAATGGGTTATCGTCTCCCGTCCCGTCGGCACTATGGGTAGTGACGTCACAATCAAACGCGTAGCGTTATTAAACTATCCTGCCTTCACTCAAAGTTCAGAATACCGTTGGATATGATATGGAGGTCCGCATTCAAATTCTTCTTGGTGAACAGATACAGACTTTTGCTCAGGTAATCTTAAAACAGTGATTGATTTTATCTATTCGTTTATTTTTAAGCTTCTTTATAATCGAAAGACAGTGATTGATTTCGTTTCGTTTATTTTTAAGCTTCTTTATATTAAGTTTCAAAGTTGATGCGTATGGGCCTCGCATGTAACCAACTCTCATTACCATGTTAAGTAGTATATTGTAGTTTGATGTATTTGTATAAGAGTTAGCTTTCTATTCAATGTTGATGGTAAGCCTAGACCAGTGACCATGCGTTCATGCATCTACTGACGCAATGAGAGGTTTTCAGATGTGTCCCGATGTATCTGTTGTAATTCGTGTGTAGACTTTGTTTTCTCATTATTGCAATATTATAAACCTCAGTCTGCATTTACCCTGGCTGGGAGAGGCTGTCATTCGGAAGATACTGTGTGTGATCGCCTTTGCTCTGTGTTCATTAAACCTGTCAGAGTGTATGAATAAATGGCTGGGTGCCAATCAAAATCACAACGCAAGAGTGGCCGCTACAAATGGTAGCTTATATTGATAAGCCTTGGAGGCTTTCAGATTGTACATTGCTTTCCCATCTGTTGCTATGTAGTCCACGAAATACGCGCAATTCTCGCTGTAAGTTATGCCGGGCCACGTCGTCATGTTATCCTCCCAGTTCTGCACTGAACAACAGCTAGCCTACACCTACGTCTGCTAACACTACAGAATGCATAATTCCTACGGGCACTGCACTAGTACACTTTAAACAAAGCTTTGTTCAGAATACGGAGGTATAAGATCGGTCGATATTTTCCGTCCTTTTTTGGAACCAGAAAATAGCGACTGAAGAACCCCCTGTTCTCGTCTCCGAGAGGACAGGCTGTATTGCTCCCTTTTCTAGAAGGGAGGTTATTTCCTCCTGTAGGAAACGTGCTTGATGAGGTGGCACTAACGTTTGAACCACGCCCCTGAACTTCGGGGGGGTGGACGGGAAAACTGGAGCGTATAACTGGCTATCAAAATTCGGTATCTGGACAAATTGGCATATTTTCGGAATACCAGGGTTTGGGAATACTGGGCTTTCGGAACATTGACATGGCACCGCACACCAATAGGCTAACGGGCTAGCCCATCACTCAAACACACAACATAGAGTGTAGGCTTACGGCTGGCTGTTTCAGAGTACAGTAGGCTGAGGGCTAGCAACAGCTACAGACTTGTCTTGTATTTACAATGCAAACGAACTTGGCCATAGAACATAGGTCCTAAGTCAAACATATTTTAGAGACGT
Organism: Sprattus sprattus; assembly: GCF_963457725.1. NCBI lineage: Eukaryota > Metazoa > Chordata > Actinopteri > Clupeiformes > Clupeidae > Sprattus > Sprattus sprattus. The sequence continues at coordinate 23,830,745 of NC_137908.1, read as the reverse complement.
TTTAATTCATGATCAGTAAGCTTACCGTAGGTCGTTGTATCGTATCTCCCTGGCTGTAGCCACCAGCCTCACTGTCATCCACGGGAGCTGATGATTGCCCTGCCGTGGCAAACATTTCCGATATTTTAGGCACATTTGGCAGCGTTGGCTTGAAGAGCAAGCCTCTTCTTACCTCGCAGTTTCTCTGCACCCCCCTTTCGCTTTCTCTCCATTTGGACTGGAGGATTCTAACGAAACGTGCGTTTCTGTGCTTCTAAAGGTAGTAGGTGTTTGGTGATATGATTGGACGAGGCCCTAGTCACTTAAGAAGACAGCCAATGGGCCGTAGACTAGCATGCGCGTGTCAAGCATGTCAAGGCCATGGGCCACGCTGAGTTTGTTTACCGTCCTAATGCATTATGTAGGCAGGTCCAAATCGAAAGGGGTTGGTGTTGGGTCAGCCCAGGGGATGTGATTGGGCCGCTGATGAACTACTTTCGTGGGCCAGCCGGTCAGACCATTATATGGGGAAAAAAATAAAAAATAAAAATTCGGGACTATCGGCCCATATTGCACTTCGGCCCACCGGGCAAACGCCCAGTATGCCCGACGGCCAGTCCGTCCCTGACGTCCTGTAATGGTCTCTCTGAACGTTCTAAAAACGTAAATGTGTATGGTTCCCTTGACAACTCAAGGACGTTTTGCACGACGCTCCAAGACCGTCCCGAGGACGTTGCGGTGACAACTGGGAAACGTTTTCTATAGGTCCTGGGGACGTTATGCAGGACGTTGCAAGCACCTCCCGAGGGCATTGTGGTTACGTGTGGGAAACGTGTTTCTATAGGTCCTGGGGACGTTCTGCAGGAAGTTGCAAGAACGTCCTGAGAGCATTGTTGTGACTTCTGGGAAACGTGTTTTAGACGTCCTGGGGACATTATTCAAGAACGCACCGCAGACGTAGCAGGCACGACCGTTTTTGCTGAGCTAAATGAAGAAAACAAAATAATAAAAGATCGCGGAGCTGTCATTTTGCTTACAGGCCGCACACACACACAAGTTCAAGTTAATTTATATAACACATTTCATATGATATACATAGACACACACACAGACACACACGCGCTTACAAACTTGATTGCGAGGCATGGGAATCGAACCGTTAACCTTCCTATTACTAAACCACTTCGCTACCTACTGTACTAACTCTGTCTGATTACTATATTGTCACTTTAACAGGTTTATCACAGTGTGAGACAGCCAACAAACTTAGTCATTTTTTCCAAGGGTTTGAGGAAAAGCATATTGTAGCGATCTCAGTCACTACGCATTGAGGGTTTTCCGTAATGATTCCTTTATTAATTAACGTGCGGGCAGTGAGGCAGAATAACTAGCCAACCTAAGAATGATGAAATAAAATAAATATGAATGCTTCTCTACTGATCTGTGCTATAAATGTAATGTCTGCATGATTCCAATACAATGCATACATAGGAAGGTCTATCAAGTGTCTAGCTTTAACATTGAGCTTTCCGCAGGCATTCAAAGATGCTGCAACAGAACGTAGAGCTCACCGGTCAAATTGTCTGATTGGAATTTCTTAAAAATCCCGTCTCGCAAACACAATCTGGATTTGACAACAATCCAAATATTTAGGCCTATAAAGCAAACGTGCACTGCCCTTATTATGTTTTAAAGCAGGGGTTTTCAACTGGTTTTGTCCCAGGGACCACCATTCTGATTAGAAAGTAATCCGCGGCCCACTGATGTGCCCGCGCGCTCGCGTGTGTGCGTTCGTTCGTGCATGTGTGGGGAGAGGGGACACGTGTCTGTGTAATATCTGGGCATGGTGAAGTCCACACAGCCTGTCTATTTGTGGCGAAATGGTAGACAGCTCTCACACAGGTAGTTTGAAAGTTTGCAAAATACACCTCATTGCTTTTGCAGCAAGCTCTGGAAATTCGGTCTGGCAACTTATCCAGAACTTAGCAAAGGCTACCATAGACTGGATAGGTGCAAGGCTACATTCTGTCAGCGTGAATCACCTTTATATTATTTTAGACATATTTTTCTTATTTCAGACATTTTCAAGAGTAATCTGGAAATGTGTTGAAATATCAAAGCAATTTTTTTTATTTGTATTTATTTTTTATTTTTTTTTAAATCGCGGACCCCCTGCAATACCGCCGCGGACCACCAGGGGACCGTGGACCACCGGTTGAAAACCCCTGTTTTAAAGGAACAGGCTAATCTGCCGTTAGAAAGTTATTTAACAGCACGCATATGCTGCATTTTAAATAAAGTGCAAACCCTCGGTTTCAAACGAGGAGCGATCTGAGTGACAAAGATCCAACATGGCCAAGCAGACTAGCCTTAAAAGCTTTTTTTCAGAGGCAAATCACAACTGATGAGGGTAAACCGTCTGACGAGGATGAACCTGTAATACCTGCAGTGTTGCGTCTGATAGCGTTTCATTTTATTATACTGTCTATGCCAGTACGTGAGCGCGCCGAAGTTGGAGCTGAGAGACAGAGATTTGGAAAAATTATAGCTCGCACTCGCAGCATATTGAAAATGGGAGCTGTGAACTTAGTTCAAAATTTTGAATTATGGACAATGAACTGAACTAGTTCATGTAGAAAGTGAACTTTCCAAACACTGAATAGCCTACCTGAAGCCCTAGATGTTCGAACAGCTTCACCAGAGAAAAAAGCCGAAATGTCGGGCGTTTATGTCGTTATGGAGTGACAAGTTCTCTTGGCTAGGGTGTGAGGTAATTGATAGTCACAGTAAAATGTTCTGTTAGCACTGCGAAAAGGCAACGCAAAGGATTCACAAGAGGGTCGAATAATTTTAGAATCTCTGCTATCATTGAACAGAGCAATGACCATGTTGCGGCGCTCATTTTATCGCCACAAATGGCACTTATTGACGCGCATCAGACATTAATGTTTTTGTTTCCCATTGTAAACTGAGGAAAATAAACATGTTGCATTCTAAACTACCTGATTATGTTATTATTTAAGCTACGCAGGCCGTCAGTTTAGAAGGCTAATTTAGAAGCAGAAATAGGTTAGATATTTGGCCGGCTTATCATTACAATGTTGGTTAAATGAAAAACATTTTTCTCTAGCGTAACCTCTGGTTCAGAGAGGACCATCAGAGGACGTCAAGGGGGCGTTTTGGAAGGACTGAATGCGAATGTCCCGCAGAGGACCACAGGTAAAGGTAACGGGGACGTTTTTGAAAGGATGTCCTGGGGACGTATGCTGAGAGACCAAATAAGAACGTTCCCTAGAAGTCCGTTTTAAGGCTCATGCGAACGTCCCGCAGTGGACCACAGGTAGGCTAAAGGTAACGGGGACGTTTTTGAAGGATGTCCTGGGGACGTATGCTGAGAGACCAAACAAGAACGTTCCCTAAAAGTCCGTTTTAAGGCTCATGCGAACGTCCCGCAGTGGACCACAGGTAAAGGTAACGGGGACGTTTTTGAAGGATGTCCTGGGGACGTATGCTGAGAGACCAAATAAGAACGCTACCTAAAAGTCCGTTTTAAGGCTCATGCGAACATCACGCAGAGGACCTGCAGGTAAAGGTTATGGGGACGTTTTTAAAGGACGTCCTGGGGACGTGTGCTAACAGAACAAATTATAAGGTTCCCTAATAGTCCGTTTTAAGGCTCATACGAACGTCACGCAGAGGACCTGCAGGTAAAGGTTACAGGGACGTTTTAAAGGACGTCATGGGGACGTGTGCTGACAGACCAAATTATAATGTTCCCTAAAGTCCGATTTCAGTTTTAAGGCTCATGCGAACGTCACAGAAGGACCAAAGGTAGACTTGCTACGAACGTCAAAAACGTTCTGGTAACGTCCTCTAGCGAACGTTGTGGCGGGGACCAATTGGGGACGATTGGGGACCTTGCGAATGTCCTGTTAACGTCCTGGGGACGTTCCCTGTTTGCGGGGTAGGGCCTGTAAGTACGATCAAATCCTTCTGAATCTGACAGCCCGCCCATTTTTTTTGAGGAGGGAGAAGGACGGAGAATGATTCAGCAATCTATGATTCAGCAATCTTTTTCAGCAATCTCAAGCTGCCTTAACACGGAGCCAAGTTTCACACGAATCGAATCTTTTAATTACGTAAGGATGGAGCCTGGTTAAGAGAAATTTGCGTAAGGACGAACTCAGCCGATTGGCATGAACTGGCTGTAGTACATCCCCCATGCCTGTTGGTGGCGCTTTAGGGCTGCTACAGACAACTGAAAAAACGTAGAAGAAGATAGGAAAAAACGTAGAAAAAACGTAGAAGAAGACAGGACCACACGGATAAACAAGACATTAGTCAAGCTCCAATTAGCAACGTGTAGCCTAGCCGCATAGCCTACATTTAATCTGCACAGCAACACATTATAGTGGTTAAGAAAATCAGTGGTCAGAGCATATGTTATGCGAAAATGAATTATATTTTGTATTGATAATAAAGAGTTTGGAACAGTGCAACAAAGCAATGTGCAACATGAAATGTCTGTGAGTTGTCTTGGAGAGTCTGCTTGAGTACGAGAGACCACAATGCAAGTGGTGTGGATCCTTGATGGTTGGATGGAAATACTATTTCATGGTTTTATTACTAACAACAAAAGTGTGCTATTGTTGAGGGCTTTGTCCTTCAGGTAATGTACCTCTGAAGTGACGTTAATGCTAGCTATCATTGTCTGAAAGGACAAGAGCTAACTTAGCATTCATCTTTATTATAGAACGTTTTGAAACCTTCCGTCCATAATACAAATATTTATATGGCAGATTTGCTCATATAGGCTATTGCTGACACTTTCAAAAAGCGGCTTTGTACAATGGTCTAATGCAAATAGATTAAACAGATAGATTAAAGTGTGGATTGTCAATGTAATCCCTTTGCTAACCTCAATGATTTAGGTAGATGGGAGATACACTTGTATAAATGCTGTTAGGAAAATTCACGTGTAATAGCAGCAAGGTAAAAAGAAGAAAATCTTTTTTTTAAAGCTTGTGGGCTGCTGCACTTGCTGCCTCACTCGCTGCGCCATGGCAACCCATTCAGTTATTAAATCATGCCGGTTGTGTCAGGTGTTTTGGCTGGTCTCAAAAATTACACTACTGTTCAAAAGTTTGGGGTCACTTAGAAATGTCCTTATTTTTCAAAGAAAAGCACTGTTTTTTTCAAAGAAGATGACATAAAATTAATCGGAAATACACTCTATGCATTGTTAATGTGGTAAATGACTATTCTAGGTGGAAGTATCTGGTTTTTAATATCTGCAAAGGTGTATAGAGGCCCATTTCCAGCAACTATCACTCCGGTGTTCTAATGGTACATTGTGTTTGCTAATCGCCTTAGAAGACTCATGGATGACTAGAAAACCCTTGAAAACCCTTGTGCAATTATGTTAGCACATCTGAAAATTGTTTTGCTGGTGAGAGAAGCTATAAAACTGGCCTTCATTTGAGCAGTTGAGAATCTGGAGCATCACATTTGTGGGTTTGGTTATACTCTCAAAATGGCTCGAAAAAGATAACTTGCAGCTTTTTAAATGGTACCCGCAAAACCTACAGTGAAGAGGCCACTCTGGGATGCTGGCCTTAAAGGCAGAGTGGCAAAGAAAAAGCTATATCTGAGACTGGCCAATAAAAAGAAAAGATTAAGATGGGCAAAAGAACACAGACATTGGACAGAGGAAGATTGGAAAAAAGTGTTCTGGACGAATTTAAAGTTTGAGGTGTTTGGATCATACAGAAGAACAATTGTGAGACGCAGAACAGGTGAAAAGTTGCTGGAAGAGTGCCTGAAGCCATCTGTCAAGCATGGTGGAGGTAATGTGATGGTCTGGAGCTGCTTTGGTGCTGGTAAAGTGGGAGATTTGTAAAAGGTAAAAGGGATTTTAAATAGTGAAGGCTAACACTCCATTTTGCAACGTCATGCCTGTGGACAGCGCTTGATTGGAGCCAATTTCCTCCTACAACAGAACAATGACCCAAAGCGCACCTCCAAATTATGCAAGAACTCTATAGGGAAGAAGCAAGCAGCTCGTATGCTGTCTGTAATGGAGTGGCCAGCGCAGTCACCAGATCTCAACCCCATTGAGCTGTTGTGGGAGCAGCTTGGCCGTATGATACGCAAGAAGTGCCCATCAAGCCAATCTAACTTGTGGGAGGTGCTTCAGGAAGGGTGGGGTGAAATTTCTACAGATTACCTCAACAAATTAACAGCTAGAATGCCAAAGGTCTCCAATGCTATAATTGCTGCAAATGGACCCTATTTTGACGAAAGCTAAGTTTGAAGAACAAAATTTATATTTAAAATAAAAATCATTATTTTCAACCTTGACAATGTCTTGACTATATTTTCTATTCATTTTGCAACTCATTTGATAAATACAAGTGTGAGTTTTCATGGAAAACATGAAATTGTCCGGGTGACCCCAAACTTTTGAACGGTAGTGTACGTGGCTAAGTAAGACCACGAAAAACTATCCACATGTAGGTAGAGCAGCACACTATCCCAATAGAAACAACTAAGCACAGTAGAAAAAGGTTAGTGACGAAAAAGGAGCCCCGTCATACATTTAAATTGTTGTTTCTGTTATAGGGGTTCAGCTGATGTTGCTAGGTGATCACGTGGGGCAATGACATCATCAGGTTGCGTGAATCCGTGCACACAAACACCAGCCCCGATACAGAATCAAATCTACTCACTTTCTACCCCCGATTCGAATCGTTGCAGATACCGTGTGCGGATAGAGAGCGTTCATCTTAACGATAGGGCTATCTGTATTAGTTTCATTTTGGATGCAGAGAAACTCGGCTCCGTGTAAACTTGGCTTCAGATTCAGCAATCTCAGATTCAGCAATCTATGATTCAGCAATCTATGTTTCAGCAATCTATGATTCAGCAATCTCTTTCAGCAATCTTAGATTT
>NC_137908.1:23808815-23821315 GCF_963457725.1 Sprattus sprattus | reverse complement strand
AGAACCCTTACTGTCTCGCCGGCAGAGATGGGTCGAAATAACCCCTTTATTCTAACAATTACATTTCAAGAGTGCTCATGTGCTTTAGAGGGATGAAAATCACCCCCTTTTTTCCCGCTATATGCCTAATGAATCACACTGCTCGCAATCAGCACTACCAAAGTCTCCTTTGTCGGGGACAACTCCAATCACTGGAGAGCACACGAGCCGAGACTCACCCAGCCGGCAGTCAATAGAGCAGTGGCCTCACAGCCCCCATTAATTATGCATCTCATCTTACAGATGCAAGGCCCATTCCAGCTCGTCAGCTCCAATCCCTGCTCTAATTCATTCACTACTTGCAAATTTTAACCTTTGGGAATCTGCAAGCAGGCAGGTGGTCAGGCAAGGCGGTTAAGACAGGCTCTGCTCTCCCGGGCTGGGTACCAAAAGAGCAGAGGCTCATTTTAAATGTGTTAGTCAGTTACCAGTGCAGAACACAAGGAGGAGGGAGGGATGGCTAGTGTGCAAAAGAGAATCCAGTTTCTTGTGGGTTAAAAAAGGGGTATGCTAAATTAGTTCCCACACCGAAGCTGTGAGAAATGTAAAAAACGTTGTATTCCATGTTGATGTTGTATGTACAGAGGTTCATGTCCTGAAGTGTAAAACTGGTCCGTTTTCAAATGAATCCCTTTCTTTTTTGATGTTGGTCCTCCCTTTTTTTTATCCACACCTGAAATAACTTTATGGAAAAACGTATATGTGCAAGGGTGTGTGTACGTGCATGCATATGGGGGGGGGGGGGGGGTGGGGGAGTGTGTATGTGTATGTGTATGTGTATGTGTATGTGTATGTGTATGTGTATGTGTATGTGTATGTGTGTGTGTGTGTGTGTGTGTGTGTGTGTGTTTGTGTGTGTGTAAGATTGAGTGTGTGTGTGAAGGTGTATGTGATTGTGTGTATGTGAGTGTGTGCGTAAGTGTGTGTGTAGGTGTATGTGAGTGTGTGTATGTGAGTGTGTGTATATGAGTGTGTGTGTGTGTGTGTGTGTGTGTGTGTAGGTGTATGTGTGCTACGTGTATGTGCTTTAATACCTCTGCACGTGCGGCCATTAGGTGACATGGTGTAACCGCTGGGTGGGCAGGCGCACTGGTAGCTGCCAGGGATGTTCACGCACTGGAAGGCACACAGGTGTCCGATGCTTTGCGAGCACTCATCAATATCTGAAAGTCACCACACACACACACACACACACACACACACACACACACACACACACACACACACACACACACACACATACATACACACACACACACACACACACACACACACATCATTTCATCCATTACACCAAGACCTCTATCAATACACCCCACTAGTATTTCTAAAAAAAGATAACTGTGACTGCATATGCTTTATTTTGTGTGTGTGTGTATCCTTCTATGTGTGGGGGTGGAGGTGGGGGAAGGAGGGTTTATTGAATGAAGGTACTTTGATGTGCAGCACATAAACCACAATCTGGATGAAAGGCCAATTAGAGCACCTATATCCTGTGTGTGCATATAATAATAATAATAATAATAATACCTTTTATTTGTAACGCGCTTTTTCAATGACCCAAAGCGCACAGACATACCAGTAATAGTAAGCTACGAGAGTAGCCACAGCTGCCCTGGGGCAGACTGACGGAAGCGTGGCAACCAAGCCCTCACTCACTCTCTCTATCACATGCACACGCACACACACACAGACACACACACACAGACACACACACAGACACACACACAGACACATGCATGCACTCACACATACTTTGGGCTTGGCAGTCTGCCTACGGCCCCTCCGACCACCACCAACATTCATTCTAACATTCATACGATGCATGTCTTTATGATGGTGGGGGAAACCGGAGTACCCGGAGTAAACCCACGCAGTCATGGGGAGAACATGCAAACTCCGCACAGAAAGGACCTGGAACGAACGGGATACAAACCCCAGAAACAACCAGGATTCGAACCCACGCCCTCAGAGCCTTCTTGCTGTGAGGCGACAGTGCTATGTGTTTGTGTGTGTGTGTGTGTGTCCGTGTGTGTTTGTGTGTGTGTGTGTGTGCATATGTGTGTGTGTGTGTGTGTGTGTGTGTGTGTGTGTGTGTGTGTGTGTGTGTGTGTGTGTGTGTGTGTGTGTGTGTGTGTGTGTGTGTGTGTGTATGTATGTGTTTGTTGTGCCTCTCTCTCTTTGTGTGTGTGTGTGTGTGTGTGTTTGTGAGTGTGTGTGTGTGTGAGCGTGTGTGTGTCTCTTCTTTCTATGCGTGTGTGTGTGTGTGTGTTCTGGGTGGCCTTGTGAAAGTAAAGGCCATTAAAGTGACATTAGCTGCCAGCTACCTCTAGGCTTTGTCATCAACCCTCTTGTCCAGAGACGGTACTGTAAGGCCTCACTCAAGGAAACATTATATCATGCTTCAATCAATACCTTCACTACATCTCATCCTGTTTTTCTCTGCTGTAAGTCCTCTCTGAAATTAACTTGTCCCATTAGTCCTATTTGGACATGACCTAAGCAGGTGTATCTAACAGACACACCGGCCACGGGGAATCAATAGAGAAATGTCTGGGAGATAAAGGTGTTATTAAAGCTGTAATTAGTAATAGGTATTAACTTTCTGCTTCTGTTGGACTGTTGGAAAAATTGTTTTAATATCAGATTATGTTTAGACGTTCATGTTTTATTTGTTGTTTGTTATATTCTATCCTTTGGCAGAATGACTCATTTAATTCTGTTGACTAATTCTACTGTGAATCTCCTGAAGCCCTATGGGAAATTCTTCCAAAAGGGAAGAGCGATTAATTCAGTGATTGTGACTAGGGCCCTTCTGCTGTAGCTTATTGACTACTGTTGTATCGACCTGTAAACATTTCATTAAGGGGTTTATGAAATCCAATGCAACAAAGCAAACTGCCTTTTCCAGGTATTTCACTCAACAGTCCCAATCTAAACTTCAGCCTCTGGGTATGTGAATTCAGAAACATTACGCAGAAGTCAATGTAGGTTCAGGTGAAGTTCTGAGTTCTACAGAGTTCTATTCTGAGGTCTACAAAGTTCTACCTACCCTCACAAGTGTGGCCGTCCTCCTTCAGATAGAAACCCTGTTTGCAGTAGCACTGGTAGGAGCCATAGATGTTGGCACATTCCTGGCTGCATGCATTGGTGTCGCACTCATTCACATCTGAGCAAAAAGCACAAGGTGTTACAAGGACAATGTTAATCCGAAAAAGCTAATTTTAGAATAACTCACTTTCAGACATGGGTGCACATTCTTCACATGTTATGACTGTAATGGCCAACAGTTAATAACAGCCATAATCCAATAACATTGTATGTCATGTGCTAATAGTCTGTCATGTTTTTTTATTCAACTTTTTTTCATAACATGTTAATGACATTGTTACTCCATTCTTTACTAATTAGAAATGAACTGTCATGAAACCGTGTGACAGTACAATCCATCTGCCATGACACGTTTATGACACTCATTGCTATACCAGTCGAACGCTAGAAGATCAAGGTCTGAAAAATATTCCAATAAAGCTCTTTTTTTGAGTGAGACTGTTTAGGACATCACTGCCAATGTCACTGAGCCTAAATGGCTGTCTTCACCTCCGCAGCGTCCACAATGTTGTCTATTTTTACACAAACACTCAGAAGAACTGCGCTTTGGTCAGCTCCCCACACAACAGCTCTGGCACTACTTCCCAGCCTGGACCTTGAAACAACCCGCCCCTCATCAAACATGGATAAATGACTACACCTCCACATTATGAGAGGAGAGGAGACGTAAAAAAAAAAAAAAAAACGTAAGGCCCCAACACCCTTGATGAAGTTCCTTAAATAACTTGTTTGGCAGTGTTGGGGGACAGAAAGAGGCACGTTAAAGGGCACCGTGTCTCTCTGAGGCCCAGGCAGAGGCAGAGACAGTCTCTGCGGATGGGCTGTCTCGTGGCTGACAGCCTCCACCTGTGAGCCGAGTCATTAGGCTGCATCACAGCCATGCGGTTCCGCTACCGAGACCTGACAGGATGTTCATTCGTTTAGAACCAGTACAGGCAGTTTGGAGCTGTACCCTTAACAAAAGACTCAATGAGAGGCAGAACGAGGCAGTTCTACAGCCATATCTGTTTTAAGGACAAATGCGGAAACGACATCTGTGGAATGAACTATGTATGCGTTGTAACCAGAGAAGCAGGGTGCATTACTCTCTGCCACTCGATCACTGTGTCGTCAATGATTTTATACTTAAAGGCCTGAATGATCCCCATAAACAGTGGCTTATAAAAGCAGGATGAGGCTTTATTGTGAGGTCCGTTCCGGGAACTCTTGCAGACTTTGCAAACACATTCTCCCCAATTTATTCCAAGGGAATAAACAAGTACTCTTGAAAAACTGAAAAAAGGCTGTTATTTTGTCATACTTCACTGAGCACACCGTGTGGAGTTCTTTTCAGTAACAATTGATTGAACAAAAAGGTTATCTTTGAAATCTTGAAAAAGATTCTCTTTTGTTCTTTCCGCTCCCTATTTCTTTACCAGAACACCCATATTGTTCATTTGAAATAAGGCCTCAGATATATGAGGACAACACAGCTTCTCAAGAGCAAAAAGAGCAAAAATCTAAATGCAAGTTCCAGAAACTCCAGATTTGTGTGTGTGTGTGTGTGTGGGTGTTGTCTCGCGTTGTACCTTCACAGTTCTTCCCATCGAAGGCCAAGGAGAAGCCGGCAGTGCAGGAGCACTGATACGAGCCCGGCGTGTTGTCGCATGTCTGAGCGCATAAGCGACCCGGGTAACGCCAGCACTCATTCACATCTGCACACACAGGAGTAGGAGATAAAGGGGAGAGAGAGAGAGTGGGAGAGGGAGCGGGACAGAGACATATAGAGAGAGAGAGAGAGGGAGAGAGAGAGAGAGAGGGAGAGAGAGAAAGAGAGAGAGGGAGAGGGATAGAGAGAGGGAGAGAGAGACGGAGAGAGTTACACTATACACTACTCTTGTTGACTATATTTGACTCTGATTGGTAAGTAAGTAAGTAAGTAAGTAAGTAAGTAAGATTGTATTTATATAGCACATTTCGTACAAGAGTTGCAGTTCAAAGTGCTTTACATAAAATCAATAATAATTTGAGCTGCCTTTTCCGTTTACGTTTTTTGCTGGTTTGCCTTTTGGACATTTTGAACACATGCCTGTCTTTCATGTCTTGGTAACACTTTGTGGACATAATAATAATTATCTTTTAATGAAGAGAGAGAGAGAAAGAAGAAGCAGTATGTACAAAATGTCTTCTGGTATATTTTACACACTGTAATACATTTCATTTGTGTGTGGAGAAAGCATTCCTAGGCTACACTACACTATCGATTCAAAAGGAGTCAGACCAAGCAGCAGGATCATTGGACCCTTCATGGGAGCACTACATATGTATGCAGGGACATAAGAATGAGCGTCACCAGGAGACGAGGGCACTTGCGTCTCCCTCATTGACATGCATGAAGCCATGCACATACACAGACACGCATCTCCCTTACTTCACTAGTCTCCGTACATGATGTACCTTTCAATTTTTGGCAGTCGGTAGAATGCTCCAATCAATGGAGCTAATTAAACTGCTTGTATTCCCAGTTTATTGAGCCTATTTGTGCCATACTTACAGGCAATTGTATAACTAGCTGTGTATTACTGTATTATGTATGCTATATATATATGCCATAGATATACAATTGAATTATTTATGCTAGTAAGATTTGTTATGTCCTTTTGGTTCATCAAATCCATCCAATGAGAATGCTAATTGATCTTATTCATTAAAGAGGCACAGGTGATACATGTGTGGGTTCTCTTTTGAGGATAGGATATAGAATGCCATGGGTCTATGCTTAGAAAGGGCCAAACCCCTTTCAGAGTCTGCTGCTTCTTGGGAATCCACTTAACTAAATGAAGACATTAGCTCACTCTAAACACACTGAAGTGCCCATGCGTTATTCATTTAGCTAGTTCATTACACCGAACCCAGCCTGCATAACATGGCAGACACAATGACAACAAAGTACATGAGCTGGACCTGAGCCAGAGGGCTTGTGTTAGCGCTGCTACGCTAGCTCCCCCCATCCCCCCCTAGCTCCAGCACACTCACCCACACAGGACTGGCGGATGGCGTCGTACTGGTAGCCCGTCTGGCAGTTGCAGCGGTAGCTGCCAGGGACGTTCTGACATATCTGCCCCTCTCCACAGCGGTGGATGCCCGTCTGACATTCATCAACGTCTGGAAACAGAAGAAAGGAAAGGGCCATCTTTCCCTGGCAGGAGATCAACCATAAAGCCTCCCCCTTGTTGTGTGCATACCAGCCCAGTCAGAGGGCTCTCTGGAGGGTAGAGGCACTGTGTAAGCATGGGCTGTTCAGTAATTAGATGGCATGTCAGTCTGTTTTGACATAGGCTTCATCAACTCATGATGTCAAGACAGCTTAATTAGCAGGTTTGCACTGCAGTACGGACACTGTGGATTAGGCTACATCTATCTTGCACGGCTACACTACAACTTAATACCAGGCTGGAAAACGTCCTCATTAGTACGGAATTGGTGTTGTCTCAAGGTTCCTCAGTCTATTCAATTGTATCCAGCTGCCATTAAAGGAGCAGTTGAATCCTTGCTAAATTAAAAGAAGATCTGTTTGAGATTTGCTAGCTACTCTGACAACTGGAAACCCTCCTTAAAAAAAGAACCAACCTTAACAACGCATAACCCTAACGAACTCTATAGCTACATGAAACCTCTAAACACGTGAAGCAGAACCCCATTAATACAAAACTCCCTGTATTGGTGTTTGATTCCTGATACAAAAGCATGAGTTTGGAGGGGAGAGGGTTAAGAGGAGAGGAAAGGGTTGTGGAACGCTGGCCAGTGCCGGCCCTCTTCGCCGCTCGGGTCTCACCGATGCACCTGGCTCCGTCTGGGCTGGCGTGGTAGCCGGGGCTGCACATGATCACCTTCCGTTGGCAGGTGTAGGAGCCCACCGTGTTGATGCAGTTGAAACCCGCGCTGCACGGCTCCGCCAGGGTGCTGCACTCGTCAATGTCTGGAGGAGTTGAGACGAGGAGGAGGAGATAGGATGGAGAAAGACAAAGGGGTTTCAGGGAGAGAAAGGCAGAAAAAAGGAGAGATGAGGAGAATAAAAAAAAAGAATGAGATGGAGGAGAGGGGAGAGAATCAGTAGGTTTGAACAGAAGACAGACAGGGAAACACATTTTAAAATCCCCAGTTGAGATTACATTCAGTGTTTCTGTTCTTTGAACTGATGTGTAACATGTTCATTTGTTTGGGTAAGTTTAAACAGTACTCCTATTAAGTAATGTGCCCACTGTTCTCAGTTCTATCCAAATCCACAAGGAGGCACTAGCGAGCCCTCTCCTCATGGGCAGCCCTTGTTACCTCCGCCAAGGAGGTTATTTTCGCCCCTGTATGTTTGTTTGTTTGTTAACAGGATTACGCAGAAACGCATGGACCGATTTCCCTCAAACTTTGTGGGGAGATTGGTTAATATAATGGCACTAATTGATTAGATTTTCAGATGTCAAGGTCAAAGGTCAAGGTCACAAGGCGGAGGTTTGCATTCTCTGAATGCTCCCATTCTTGTCTTACCAATGCAGTTGCTGTGTGTGTCCTGCGTGAACCCTGTATAACACCGCTGCTTAGGAACACAGTTGAACGATCCATCTGTGTTCTTGCACTCCGTAGTTGATCCACAGTTGTGTGTCCTCACCACACATTCATTGATGTCTGTGAGAACGAGAAAAAGAAGAGAGTAACACAACGAACACAACTGTGCCTCCAGTAGACATTTTCTTTATACTGAAACTCTACATTTGGTCCACTATTGTCAATCATATACCTCGTTTTGTGTGTGAAAAGAACAGAAGGGTGTTTCCTGGACATCACTCAAAAAAATATATTTGTTATACATATATAATCTTATATATAATAAGATAAAACAAAAAGGATATTTTCAATAACATACAGCTTTGTTTGTTGATATGTTCCAGTGCTTCCCACGCCTATGGTGCAGTATCTCTCTTTGCGTGTGTGAATTCAGTCTTTCTGCCTGTAGGGGGCACTGTGGTTTAATTTCAGAGTTGCGGGTAATGAGCTCATGTTCTGACTAAGCCAAACTTGGAGCCTTTTTTCCTCTGAACTGAATATACTTAAAACTTAAAACTTATTTTAAATGTTGCGTGTCATTGGTTTTGTAAAGTAGTTCTACCACGGTGTGATAGGCTACTCTTGTCAAAATGCACCAGTGGTTGTGAAGCCCCTTAGCGTATATGTGAGATCTTAATCATCAGTTCTCTGGAATAGGCTCTCTCATTTTAAGCGTGTAATTAGTTTACCCCCTTGTTAGCTGGTCAGCTACAGATTACCTTAATGATCGTCTACTCTTAATACTCTTGCTCTTGCCAAGGTCTGACGTGAATCACATATCTTGGAGAGCCAATTTAAGTGCGCCCCCCCCCCCCCCCCCCCCCTTTCCTATCTTCATTTCTCAAACTGATCGAGCCTTTCCCTGCATCTGCGGGGTCACTGCTCAGTCACGAGGCGGGTGACCGGACATCTGTCTGCTCGAAGAGAGAGAGTGAGAGAGAAAGAGAGACGCACGGAGTTCGCCACAAGAGAGAAACCGCACTCAGCTGCAGCTGGACACCGTGGCCAAGTTTAAAGTCCAGATAGATGAAATACCCTGGCCCTTTAACCTCACCTCAGCCACTCGGGATGCAAGTGAGGCTGCTGGAATGTCAAGAAGAAGCGCCTGCAGTTGTACCCTCGTGGTCAGGGGCCCGTGGAGGCATGAAGCCGGCACTGAGAAATCTGTTCATAATTGTTGATGGAATGACCTTGATGGCTGCCTCTCAAGATAGTGAGCTGGCACAAGGCCACCCCTTCACAGTGTTCCTCTTTAAAAGGGCCCTGCGTCGATGCTTGACAGGATGGATTTTATCGGGGGCTTTAGTGTTCTGTAGTGCTGGATACGCACTTTGGCTTAGCAAAGGGAACTCCTTGAGTCGTATGCAGGGAAACTTTGAAAACTTTTGTCTTTGTGTGCATAATTCAACATAAGAACCGCCAAGGTTTTCATCAAGACAGTGTTTCCGGGATCCCCTTTTTATGAAAATAATATAGATCAATCACTCGATCAATATCTGTGGTGAAGAAGCACAGTGGCCATATGTCTAAGAATCCCTGACTGCGGCTCTGTGTTCATCTTTGGTGGAAATGACATGCAGATCTTTATCAGATCAATATCAGCTGCAGATGAAATGTGAAATAATAATGAATAATAAACCCCACATTTTTTTCTGATAAATGATGGAAATGGATGACTGCCCAGAGCGTTGTAATTCTAACGGCTCAGTGAGGCGAACCTAATAGGGTTTGGAGGCGCGGTGAATGCCGACCGGTTGGCCGGCAGAGAGGGTGGAGGAGCGCCGCCAGGAAGGAGACCAAAAGTTGAATCAAGCCCGGGTGTATGTGTGTGTGATCACATGGCATCATATGTGCACGTGTGTGTCCCACATGGCATTATGTGTGCATGTGTGTCCCACATGGCATCATGTGTGTGTGTGTGTGTGTGTGTCCCACATGGCATCATGTGTGCATGTGTGTGTGTGTCTGTAAAGGTGCAGTTGCCCGTTACCGCGACGGCAATACATTCCGTGGCCAAAACATACAGTTGACAGCTCGGAGTACATGGACACGGTTTATTGACACACAAACAACCACCACCATCATACTTCACTACAATCAGTTTGCCTACCTCATTATGGAAATTCAACAGCCAAAACATATATACCGGGACTGAAAGCGTGTGGACTTGCAGATGCGACATAGGAACAACCCGATCAGAAAGTTGGGAATGACCTTTGAACGGTGGGTGCATCCGCATCAGACGTGCGCAGGCCAAGTTCGGTAATGAGAGGGGGTGTGACAACTGGTGACTGATTTAGAGTGCTATGTATTATAATCATATTGTATGTGTTTAAACCCGTCTGTAGTTTTAAAGGGAATGTAGTGATTGAATAATGAGTCGGAATATGTATTTTACCGTTAATTGATTTGCGATGTGTAGACTAATGGTTCAGGCCAGGGTAGATAAATACCGGCGCAGAACGGGTCTGTGAGAGCGATGAGTCTGATGGGGAACAACTTCCAACCCCTCCAGACCACCTATGTAGCCTATGTTCACTGTTTAGATTGGAGCGCTACAACTAGTTACGTAACTCAGGATAATTGAGAGTTTACTGTTCCTTGTTGAAGCTGAATTGTTTAGGGAATTATTTATTTATTGAGATCTGATGTTTTGGAGTTTTTGTTCGTCTTTCTTTTTCTCCATTCTGGCCTGTTTGCCTGCTGCAACCGGCATTAAAACATTTGCCTTTGACCACCGAACATCTACACTGCCTCCGTTCCTTTGTGACATCGCCGCGAGGCCGGCCATCCTACAGTGTCCCACATGGCATCATGTGTGTATGTGTATGTGTGTGTGTCCCACATGGCATCATGTGTGCATGTGTGTGTGTGTGTCCCACATGGCATCATGTGTGCATGTGTGTGTGTGTGTGTCCATGGCATCATATGTGCACAGGTGTGTGTGTTTCCCACATGGCATCATATGTGCACGGCTGATACGACGTAAACATCCAATGATGTTTCAGCAATGAATGTGCTCAGGTGATCAAATGAGTTCAATGTAGTTCAACTTATGAATAGAGTTAAAAGTGTTTCATAAATTGTGACGTGTGATTGGACGATACTTAAAAGTGGAAATGTTATATGTGGTTTCCAATGAATGTGCTTAGATGGTCAAATGTAAACATCCAACAATGGGAGAGTGGAGATGTCACATACTGTAGTTGTAAATGTTGTTCATGAATGGGCTTCTATGACCAAATGTGTTATTAAGAATAATACTAATACTACTACTACTACTACTACTAATAATAATAATAATAATAATCATCTAACCAACCTTCACAGACTCCGTTCCTCAGCTGGTACCCTGGTGAACATGTGATCTGCCTCTCGCACACAAAGGCTCCCACCGTGTTCACACACTGCTCACTGGGCTTGCAGGTATGTGTGTTGGTGATACATTCATCCACATCTACAGTGCGGGGAGAGGGAGAGAGAGAGAGAGAGAGAGAGAGAGAGAGAGAGAGAGAGAGAGAGAGAGAGAGAGAGAAAGAGAGAGCTTGAAATTTGGGTAAATATGCATGTTCCAGAGGTGCGAGGCCATCAATAGAAGCACTTCAATATTGAGTTACATAGGTTTCTTTTCACACACACACACACACACACACACACACACACACACACACACACACACACACACACACACACATACACACACACACACACACACACACACATAAGGCCAAACTGTCACAATGAAAAAGCGTGTGCTGCACAGGCAGATGGACAGAAGTAAAGTAAACAAACACAAGGTCTACAGAGCTCATTCGTCTGCATGGAAGCATTAGAACATTGTTGGAAGAGTTGTGGAGGGTTGTGTGTTTTTAAGCCGCATGGATCACAGGACTGTTTACTTTAAACTGCGCTGTGCTGTGCACTCCAAGGCCAAGATAATCAGTCATTACGAGGAATTCAGACAAAAAAAAAATATGGATGATGAAATTGATTATTTAAAACACCTATTTGGAAAACAGCTATTTAGATTTTTCTTGGAAGGGGGAAAATTACTCCAGCTTTCCCTGACAGTGTCTGCTTCAGGAGCCAAAAAACAGGGGGAAAAAAGAAAAATATGAATTGGATGGGGGAGTGGAGATGTCACAATCATACTGTTGCCTGTGAAAATAATTGCGGGCCTGTTGCGAATGATGTTGACTTTATCTATTCTCTGTGAGGGTACACAAAAAGGGAAGAACTGTGTTAAAGAGCATGACGTATTTATCAGCACAATGCACAACTTGTAAACAGCGCAGGGGAAAATACTGATTTACCACACGCCCACCCCACCCCCCAGCCCTCCCCTGCCAAACGGGTGAGTCAGAGAGGCATTGAGCAGCAGATGACAGCATTGTTGTGCTATGGAGATCAACTGCGCTGGGGCAGCAACCTCCCCTATCGTGTCATGCATCGAGTGACAAGGGACTGATGGGTCGCCATGGAAGCACTGCGGGAGGTAAGGGATTGTGTGTATGCAGGAGGGGTGTGTTGATCTTTATGTGTGTGTGGGTGTGTGTGTGTGTGTGAGGGGTGTGTGTGAGGGATGTGTTGATCTGTGTGTTTGTGTGTGCAGGAGGGGTGTGTTGATCTGTATGTGTGTGTGTGTGTGTCTGTGTGTGTGAAGGTGTATTGGTCTGTGTGTGTATGTGTGAGGGATGTGTTGGTCTGTGTGTGTGTGTGTGTGTGTGTGCATCATGTCCTGTGGCAGTGGGCCAGCTCTGAAGATCATACTC
>NC_137908.1:23791315-23806315 GCF_963457725.1 Sprattus sprattus | reverse complement strand
CCACTATCTACAGAATCCATTCTGCTAGGCTAAAGCAAAACTAAACCAGGCTAGTCGAGCACCAGTGCTAATCTGTGGATACTACAGTAAGTGGGGATTGGAGGGTGTTACTGTATGAAACAGTCACTTCAGTAACCCCTCATTAAAACTGTGTGAAAGCGGTAAAAGTTAATGATGGCTCATTTAGTCCTGCAACTGCACAGGCCACAGAGTAACGTGTGTGTTCTGTTTGATTCGGCAGGCCAGTTCCATGTCTCGATCATTGCCGACTTGAGATTTGAGCATTTTAATGAGATGTGACATGAAGCGCTTTGTCATCTTACCCTCATGTTGTGTTTGCAACATGGTTACACTTGTGATTACAGTCAGAATTGACTAGTCAGAACTGGTCTGACATAAATGTTTATAATGCTTTTTGTAAACATTAGATTTTGATCTTGATTTTGATTGAGACCTTTCTTAAGATACAAATCATTGTCTATATGACAGTGTTAATTAATACATATTAATTAATATAATTTCTAGTTTTGAAGACTCATTTTAATGTTGCACCTTTGGTTTTATTAAAAATAAGGGAAACTCACTACAAACTTTAACATAGTACATACTCTTGTTCTTTATCTTTGGTCAAAAATGCCCAGTGTGATTTATGAAGAAAATGCCAACCTATTCATATCACCACCCAACTAACTGCATGAAATGTGACATCTTACAACTTTACCATTTATTTTAAATACTATAATAATAAATAATAATAATTGATTTAATTTGTAGGGCACTCTACATTCAAACAGAATCTCAGAGTGCTACATAGTTAAAAACAGCCCATAACAAAAGCATAGTTTAAAGAAGAAAAAAAAACATATTTTAAAAGCATAGCTTAAAAAAATTATACGTTTTTAAAAAGTAGGAAACGCCTTTCTGAATAAAAAGGTTTTTAGGCCAGTCTTAAAACAGTCTACTGTCTGTGTTGCCCTTAAGTGGTCCGGGAGGCTGTTCCATAGGCACTGCGCTGCAGAGGAGAAGGCCCGGTCGCCAATGGTGCGTAGCCTGGTGTTTGGGACCTGCAGGAGCGAACTGTTTTTGGATCTGAGGGTGCGGTTTGATGTTTGGGGAGTGATGAGTTCTTGCAGGTGCATGTTCGTTTATGCATTGTATACAGTATTACAGTCTTGGACATTCATTTTAAAGTCCCAATCATTTTTGACTGGAGACACACTGAATGTTACAAATATTAAAAAAAACAGAAACTAAAAAAATGAATCTTATTATAATGTATTTAATATCTTCAAGTAGGTAGGGGGAAGGATGTCATAAATCCTTGTGAGTTTTTATGAAAGACTAAAATTTCAAAATGGTCATTTTTGGTCGGAGCACAACACTTACGGAGCTAACCACTAATGCATGATCTCGCTGTTGCTGTTGTGTTTGGGAGTATTTCAAAACAAACCCATCCAGCAACAAAAGAGTTTTCTTTTTCAGAACTGGAAACCAGAGGACAGACCGGAAACACAAGCAGATCCCTATTTGGTGACAAGAACACTTTATGTTCTGCCTCTGACTGCTTTTCATACCAACCTCATTCCAAAGGGGAAGGATGAAATTCCTATTCTCACTCAAATAAGACTCGGTTAAGTGTAACAATAACGCTGTGTGCGAACAGCATGTGTGTGTGTGTGTGTGTGTGTGTCTCTGTCTGTTTTGACCTACGCATACCTGTGTGTCTGTGTGCTTCAAGGCTTGGCAAACCAGTATCATCCCTTTGGGTAATTGTGATGGGTTTGAAATGAGGCCACAGTGCTGCTTTCGACCGGTAGCTGTTCTCTTACCCACACACTGTCTATTGACATTGTGAACGAAGCCCTCGTCACACATCTCGTTGAGGCGGACACAACTGTAGGACCCCTCTGAGTTTACACAAAAGTCCCCGCGGGAGCAATTGTGTGTTCCTCCCCTGCATTCATTCACGTCTACAGGTAGACATGAGTCAGAGTGAGGCAGGTACACACACACACACACACACACACAAACACACAAACACACACACACACACATACTCATTCATTCTCCTCTCTCTCTCTCTGATGCACACACACACATACATACACACACACACACTCAAACACACACACATAAGCAAGCTCATGAACACACTAGCATACACAAACACAAATTCATGCCATCAGCGCAATTTAATACTGTACCTTTTACCTTTTAACACAATTTAATACCATTAAGCATATCTGCAATGGCTTCCCAATAGCTGTAATGAGAGAATCCATTGAAATCCAGTGACACTTAAAAAACAAACATCAGCCAGGCTATAGATTATCAGTGCAGCATACAGAGCATATTTGTACTTGAAAGAGCTGATTTGTTTGGTTGGTGGTAAATGTCTTTGCCATCATATTTGCTGTTTATGGGCATCATGTATGTTTTTAGTGGCCCTGTTAGGACTAATTTCCACCATGTGAATACACCCTATAAAACTTAAGCTATAAAACTGAATACTTCAGTGCTGTTGTCACAGCACCGTGAGCGAGACAATGGATTGGCTGACGCTGCTGTATCAGCTTCTCTGTGATATGCATTTCAGCATATTTCCTCAGACGCTATTCATAAATATCAACAACAGAAACATGTAGGAAAGGATAGTGGATAGGGACATTGTTCTGGAGAGTCAAAGTCTTGTTTTTGGCTGTCTTCCCTGTAGTGTGACTAAATGATTAGGATCTTTAGAAAAGGGGCTGTTTTCTTTCTTCCGGGACAGAAATCAAACTTTGCCCACCCGTGCTGTAGCATATGGGAACACTTTGAGAGAGTGAGAGAGGAGAGAGAGAGAGAGAGAGAGAGAGAGAGAGAGATAGAGAGAGAGAGAGAGAGAGAGAGAGAGAGAGAGAGAGAGAGAGAGAGAGAGAGTCTTATTACAAATGACTTGATGTGATGGGGTCAGGATAGTGCTGGCTCAGCGAAACAAACGCACAGCATCCCGGGCTGTTATGATTGCACTAAAACTGTCCTCACATGGACAACACTCCATTCACCATTCCCAAACACAGGCCTCATTCATCACATGACAATGGGGTGCCACGGTGATGGAGAATCTATTTGACTTCCTCTGCCTGCGTATCAGGCAATAACAATGCGCACGGTGGTGGGGAGAAGTACGGGGGTCGGCGCTCAAGTCACCTTTGGCTTCTCATGTCGAGACAAAAACATCTATTTCCTCTGCGAGAGTTCACCATCTCGGTCTTGAATCACAATTACTGTACACTGGAAGGCTCGGGGAGAGGGCAATCCTTGGGGAGCTCAGAAGGGCTTCGTTAGGAAGGGATGCAATTGCAGCTCACTGTTTCGTTTAACTTACTGCTGAACCGTAAATCGCACGGTGGAAAAGGCAAATTCAAATAACCACACAGCCAGTGTGCCAGCACACAGCCAAACCCTTTAGACCCCCGGATCAGCTTACGGCCCTGACTGAGGCACTGCAACCAATTTTATTAGCCCTCTCTATCACCAATTTGGCGTCTGTGTTTCCCTCACATTGGAAAAAAGAAAGCACAAGTGCAGCTAGACGAATGTTTGATCAGGCAGGGGAAGAAGTTTAGCAGAGGTTTTTTTTGCTGCTTGTTATTGCAGCCACGGTTTTTAAAATGGAGCAATTGGCTACGCTTGGGCTGGTCTGTAGTCATCAGGGCCCTGTTGGTAAGACATGGCAGGTTATGAAGTCTAAATGCCATTACATCTACGACGTTGCCCGAGTGACTGTGTCCAATTATAACACTGTCGGTCTGAATGTGAATCTAGCCACGGAAATCTTTGTCGTGGGTCAGGTTTGGAGGCTGTGTTCTAGTATGTGTGTGTGTGTGTGTATCTGTGTGTGAATATGTAAGGGTTAATGGGTAGGTGCAGACGGTGAAAACGGGGAAGAGACAGGAGGCAAGAGACACAGGAGTGACACTGATCCTCATTCCTAAAAGTTGGCCATTGATTGGTGGAATATTTAGACAAATGTATGTTTTTAAAAAGCATTTGCATTATTTGTTTTGAATACATGATGCTTGCCGTGAACTCATTTATCTGAATGCTACAATATGTACCCTTAGGACTTTTTTAACCTGGGCCCTATTTTCCCATGTTTTTGTGTCCACATTTTTACTAGGGACAAAAATGATAAAAATTAGTACAGTATTGTTTTTGAGAACTAAACGGCTATACAATGAAATACCAAATTTAAAAATAGAGCCCAGGTTGAAAACTCCTAATTCATCCACACCCTCTTATTGCAAAATAGAGCTGCCAAAATGCCTAGGTTTCTAAAGCAAGACCGGCATGCTGTGGCATAAAAATAGCAAGGTGGGACATGCCAACATGTGGTCCTTATCACCTAGGTTTACATTTGCCTACCACTGTACAGTTACATGTTAGCTAGTTCGCTGACTAGCCACTAAAGTAGGCTATTAGTACCATAAAGTGATTATGTACCAGCTAGCTAAAGTACAAATAAAACAAAACTATTTGCGCTCTACCATGTCTAAAGTTTTCAATAGGGAGCTAGCTAGCGCAGATTCTGGACTTTAAGGTCCTAGAACATGGCTTTGCTACCAAAAGGGTAGCCTGGATACCAGACAGAACCTAGCCCCGCCCACAACATTTGAGGTCTGGAAGCTTGGTCTGGCACTGCTCCGTTGGGGAGAAGTTATTAGATTTTAGAAACTGATCTGACCAATCAAATTGTCAGGGCGGGCTTTACACGATGATGGACAGATGATCACCCATAACATAATCAACTACGCCATCAACTCTTGGGTTGAATTCGTATTCAACAAACATGGCTGCCGCTGGAGAGCTCAAATATTGGGATTCAAGTCTGTTTTAGAAGACATTGACAGCGCATTCATTTTGAAAGAGGAACAGAGACACGCTATCAAGGTGTTTGTTGATCGAAAATATGAATTGCCGTCCTTCCTACGGGATCCGGTTAAAGTTTAATGTATCAGATGGCCCTGATGGTCATACTGTGTTGCTCTGACTGGTTCTAGGTATATCCAATTGAGCGAAGAGGCATTTTTTTTCCTGGTTCGTTGAAACACGCCCCATAATCACAGCCCAATGGAGCAGTATCAGACTCATATTCTGACTAGAATTATGAGTATGACATCGTCAGGCTACCAAAAGGGTGGAGCGGTCACCCAAATAAGGGCATACATTCACAGTGTTCCTAGGGTTTGATGATGTGTTTCACTTTTACATTTGCTCACTAAGCCTACATGTGTCATTGTCAGCAGATTGTGTTTTACAGAATGCTGACTGTTATATTTTATATTTATTATACGGCTCTTCAGAATGTTCCCAACGTTAGCCGGTGAAAATTTCCTGATAATTCACCGCTGTGAAAAGATATTGACCGCTGTCATTGGCAACGGGTTTTGTGCTTCTAATTCACATCTTTCATATCATTCCGCAAGAAGTCCGGTCATTTAACGTAACAGACTCATGGTAATTTGAAGTCAGCGAGTAATGAAGTTCTATTTGCTTGAAGAACTATTTATTTCTAAACGGGAATCATGAAACGGCAACTAAATCATTAAAAAGAGGAATGTTGGAGGAATGTCTTCTATCGTTTTTGACAAGTAACCGTATAATGAGCGGGATAATGTATTGTCCGTCAGGAATTATCCAAAAATAAATCCCTTCAGGACGAAACAACACCCCTCCGCTGCTCGTCGGGTGCTGATTGCCCCGTCGGGATTTATTTTTGGAAAATGACCTCCGGACAATACATTATCCCTTACATGATTGTTAACAACTCATCATTCTGGCATTTGCTGACCTTAAGTTTATGTCTCCGTGCGGTGTGTATCTGTGAGTGTGTATGTATGGTTGAGTCTGGGGTGATGTAAGCCTGCTATTGTGTGACGTGTCATATGGTGATGTGCTTGTGTCATGCTTGGCTGAGTGAAGAGGTAGACCCGCATATTTCACCACTGTGGGATGACTGGCTGCTGAGATGCTTACCTTCACAGGAGTGCCCGTCAGCCATCAGAGAGAATCCTGGGAAACAGGAGCATTTGGCACGACCCCCGGCTACAGAGCACCGCTGTGCACACGGGCCATTGCCTAGATGAAGTGAGGGGGAGAGAGAGAAATAGAGACAGAGAGAGAGAGAAATAGAATGATAGAGACAGAGAGAGACAGAGAGAATGAGAATGAAAGAGGCAGAGCGAGGAGGAGAGAGGTAAATAGTAAGAAAGAGGCAGAGAGAGAGGGAGAGAGTTCAATATTAAGAAAGAGAGAGAGAGAGCGACAGAGGTAAATAGATTGAAAGAGACAGACAGAGAAAGAGATAGAGAGACAGAGGTTAATAGAATGAAAGAGACAGACAGAGGTAAATAGAATGAAAGAGGAAGACAGACAGAGAGAGACAGAGGTAAATAAAATGAAAGAGACAGAGAGACAGAGGTAAATAGAATGAAAGAGACAGACAGACAGAGAGAGAGACAGAGGTAAATAGAATGAAAGAGACAGACAGACAGAGAGAGACATAGGTAAATAAAATGAAAGAGACAGAGAGACAGAGGTAAATAGAATGAAAGAGACAGACAGACAGAGAGAGAGACAGAGGTAAATAGAATGAAAGAGACAGACAGACAGAGAGACAGAGGTAAATAGAATGAAAGATACAGACAGAGAGAGAGAGAGAGAGACATAGGTAAATAAAATGAAAGAGACAGAGAGACAGAGGTAAATAGAATGAAAGAGACAGACAGACAGAGAGACAGAGGTAAATAGAATGAAAGAGACAGACAGACAGAGAGAGAGACAGAGGTAAATAGAATGAAAGAGACAGACAGACAGAGAGACAGAGGTAAATAGAATGAAAGAGACGGACAGAGAGAGAGAGAGAGAGAGAGAGACAGGGGTAAATAGAATGAAAGAGACAGACAGACAGAGAGAGAGACAGAGGTAAATAGAATGAAAGAGACAGACAGACAGAGAGACAGAGGTAAATAGAATGAAAGAGACGGACAGAGAAAGAGAGAGAGAGAGAGAGAGACAGGGGTAAATAGAATGAAAGAGACAGAGAGAAAGAGAGAGGTAAGAGTGAGAGAAGCACTGTTATGACTTGTGTTATGTGCTATACTATCTGTTATGAGTTTAGAGTCTGACTGACACGAAGACACATGGTCTGGACTTTCTCCTTTCTGAATTAATATCTTCAATGCCTTCAGCATTTATTCAGGGCGAGTGCCAGTTGAGCCGCCAAATTTGGTGACGGTATCACAATAGCATTATAATATGCAGAAACAGCGTATTATAAATATAGAATTCGGAAATATGCGGATAGTTTAACTTGAGTGAACACAATGCAGACACCAAATTCATCAATGGCAAGACAACAAAGGAAATCGAAAAGGCATTGGTCTCGAAAAGCCATCCTGAGGGTTAACCGAGGAGCAGCACTCTGACTTGACTCCTCAGTTTGAACGTTCAGACAGTAATAAAAGACAGATGCCTCATTGGAAGTCATCAGCTTCACTGTCCCATTGTGGGAATCTTAACCCCGAGCAGCTCTACTGGAAGTGCAAGTATGGCAATCCAGACGATTCTCATTCGTATTTCCACGTTGGTGGAACGAGCTGCCTAAGCTGTAAACCCAGACAGTTCTACTAACGTATTAACATTATGTATTCAGTACTTAAAACCTGGTATTTAGTTGACCCAACTTTAAATGTATTAGTTTTCTGAGCAAGTGAAGACGTTTTAATTGTATTGGAATGTATTTGTTTGAGTAAACATTGCCTGATAACTCAATTTTTCTTAGTATCTGACGTCATCAACGTCGTTGAGAACACCATTGCAAAGCTCTTGTGATGAGAGACGGAGACAGCAGACTTAAGGTACAGGAGTCGTTTAGTAATCCAGAGGTTGGAAGGTTGCTAGTTTGATTCCCCACTCCTCCTTACGAAGTGTATAAGTGTGAACCCCTAAACTGCACCTGATCTATAAATGTAAAATTCCTTGTAAATCACTTTGGATAAAAGCGTCTGCTAAATCACAGATGTAAATGTAAATGCAATGGCTACACTGGGGAGGCGGTCGACCAATGACCAATGTTCTCTCTACAGTAAGAGCTTGCCCAAGAAGTTGGAACGTAAGGAAGATACCCTTTCAAAAACTTGTAAGGGCTTAATAACTAGTCTGTGAAACAACCAGATAAACACAAATATCCGACGAGGCAAAATCCTGTACGATTTTGGAATAAAATGAGTTCAGAGAACTCAAAAATTATGAAAATGATAACAAAATAAATCAGTATCGCCGATGTATAATTTTTAAGTTAAGTTTACTTTAAAATATATATATATGTACTCAAATTTTATTATGTAATTGGTTACATCAAAAGTTTTAAGTACTCTGAACTTGTTCAGGTTTACAGTGTAGCTCTACCAGGGCAGGGGCGTCCCTCTCTAAATTTAAAAAGCTATTGAAGACCCAACTCTTCAGAGAGCACCTCCCTTCCTAACTTGCATTTCTACTAGTTTCTACTAGCCTAGTAGAACTAGCTTTTTACTATGTCCTGAAGAACCACACACTGTAAACCTGAACAAGTTCAGAGTACTTAAAACGTACCTACAGTTGGGTCAACTAAATACCAGGTTTTAAGTACTGAATACATAATGTTAATGAGTTAGTAGAACTGTCTGGGTTTACAGTGCACCGACGCGGCCGACTGGTCCCCCGACTATGACACCTTTGTGGTGGTGGACAACCTGCTATGGATCCTGTCGGACCACACGCTCCCGAAGAGCCCGTCTACTTGTGGGCTGTGTACACCAGGTGTAACCGCGCTAGACAGACACCGAGGAGTCAAATTTGACTTTTAAAGTTGATGTCCTAGAGCCAGACATATCTTACAGTATATATCTGGGTACAAAGCGTGGGAGAATTTGGTCAAAATGTAGGTGAGAAAAGATTAGCGTCACAGTATGTAGATTCAAGAACAAAATTGCAAATGTGTTTTCAGATCGCTGAGGTTGTGGGATGGATTTAGCAGATAGTTATTGACAGTTTTTGATTCTCTAAACTCTAAGGAGAGATACTTGTTGTTCCTACCAGTCATTCACAGTGTAGTTTTGCACACTAGATCAGAATCCCCACGAAAATGTAAAAGCAGCTTTTAAAGCACAATGTTGCCAATACATTAGTTTCTAAGCCAGATCTTTTATTAGTGTAAAATCCCTTTGAGAAGACAGGACAGATGATGTCCTATCCACAGACAGCCCCTCTGTCTAGGCCTGCTGTCAGACGGACAGGATCAGGGTAGAGACACAGCACAGCATCAGTGTTTCCCAGACGTTCGTAGGTGATGAGTTGTCCAGGCGCATCCGGCCCCTGACTGGCCCCCTGATGGAACAGATGAACTTAACTCTCCCGAGGCCCTCGGAGCTGCCTCGCTGCCTAATATCAAACACTCCCTCCCCAAACCCCACCCCAGAACCCACCATCACTCTTTCAAGATGTCCCTCTCAGCACCGCCAAGGCACATTAGCTCGGCCAATATTACATTTCCAACAAATCTTCCTCATCTAGCATAGAGATTAGAGGTTAACAGCGAGAGATAAGCCCCATCACGGAGATGGGCTTTTTTCTCCGTTAGAACTGAAAGGTGTCTACCAGCACAAATGAAGGGTATAAAGTAACTGAATAGCGGAACAAATCCCCAGCTACACTGTAATATACACACCATAATCAGCCAGTTCCTTAGTAGGGCCTTACCCACTTATTCTTTAACACAGAGGATTGAGGAGATCCTCTAGGTTCTGCTAGGCCTCAGAAAAGCCTGTGCATATGTAATTCCAGCCCTGAATGTCAACAGAGAAAAGTAATTCGTCCCGCCATCTTTTGCCGGTGGCGAACTTCATCTTAAAAAATGAGGGGTATCTGCCAAAATGAATGAGACAGATTCCTCTCGGGGGCAGTAAATGAGAAGTCCATCTGGGTGAGGAATTTTTCTGGGGTTTACCCACAGTGAAGATGTGAATGTGTTGTGGGTTAGGGTGTGGGGGGCTGTGGTGAGATATTTTTTTTTTGTGTGTGTGGCCTTCTTGGAGGCTGACACTGCAGGATTGAGGTTAGCGGTTGGAGAAATGCACTGCAATTACTGTGGTCTACTGAGGTAACGTAATAGTGGCTTATCTGAATTACCTGCACATGGGTTGAGGAGAACAGGGATCTGGGTGGTGGTGGTGGTGGTGGTGGTTGTTGTGGTGGTGGGGGAGGAGAAGGAAGAAGAGGAGGAGGTGGAGGTTGTTAGTTTGGAGGTCGCCTGCATGACAGGCTGCTCTTCTTCCTCACGCAGTCTGTTGTCTTCCTCCGAGTCCTCTGTGAACCAATCAGATCCACAATCAGATGAGATAAGTGTGTTGTGAAGTCGAGCGCTTCAGAGTCCCTGATATCTGATATCTGATATCGGTGACATCCATTGGCAGAGGACGAGGCTGAACTTTGCCACTGAGAAGGAGATTAGATGCCTACATTTGATAGTTTGAATGTGGCTTCTCAGTACATCGGTTTTTTTGTGACAGTCAATGAATTTCACATGTGCTCCAGGAATGACAGTACTTTCTGACAAAACTGGAACAAACTCAGTTTGTCTCAATTACCCTACACCTAGTAGCCTTATATACAGTTTGATCCTTATACAGAGCCAACCGCACTTATTAAATATATAAGTAAAATTGAGAGATGAAATAATGCCAAATCATGACAGCATTTACGTATTCACATAGACAGTGCATTAATCAACGGCCCTTTCTCAAACAAGAAGACGCTAAATCACTAAATGTAAATCCCAGGCAGCCAAGTGCATTTCTGAGTGTCTTTCTTTCCTTCTGGGACCCGGTAGATAAATTACATAAAATATGGCTCCTTCATCTTGGGCTGCTGGGCTGCGGAACTCACTCTCAATCTGGACCTTTTCATGGACGCTGCCACATTACCAAGGGGATGGGACAAATAAGGACAAACAGCAGAAGAATTACACCCGAGCAGCAGGACAAGGGTGATCTACACTTATCTACCCGAGTTTACTTCATCAAACCCCTGCCGAGGGCTAATCCAATTGCTTGAGTACTATAATGAAGGGAAGGTCAACCAGTTCATCAAAATCCAGCTCCACTCAGGAAGTAATTCCATGTGTTTAGTTTGGATAGAGATTATGGGAATCTAGCAAAAACAGGGCAAGATAACACAAACTATATAATCTTTCTGTGACGGGTCTCCTGTTTCCCTATGGAAACACACACACATACACATGCACACACACGCACATACACACACACACAAACACACACATGCACACACACATTTGCACACACACACACACACACACACACACACACACACACACACACACACACACACACACACACACACACACACACACACACAATTCAATTCAGAAGAAAATACAGTCACTAAATAACTTGATACCATGATAACCACATGCTTTCCACATGTCCCTTTCCTTCTAGAAAGAGAATTTGGACTCCAACAATGATTTGTTCATGACAATGATCTACTCCGACAGGAAATCAGCTTGCCTAAACACACAGCAATCTCTCATTTGCATTGGCTCATCTTGGACTGGAAATACATTCTTGTGCCGACATGCACAAGACCAGGGTCATGTCCTCTCCTACACAGGCTCAGTTGTTGTCTGGGGCTGTACATTCAAAATGGACATATCAATTATGTTCTTCTAATGCAGATGGATATTTACTGAGGGTTATGTTCACTGTATATTTCACCATGTGGCTAGTGGAAGTATGTGTTCTTGTAATGTGTGAGTTCTGAAATAAATATGTGGTCTGACACGAATATCAACCTGTCTCTTACCATCTGATGAAATACAGATGCAGTCTTTGCCACAGTCACACACACTCACAAACACAGAGAGTGATGCCTTATAACTCGTGTGTAGGTTATAGATGCAGTACTAACAAAACACAAATCTCTCCAACATAAACTGTCTGAATGTACTCCAAATCGTGCTTGCTTTAGAACTTTCACTGGTAGCTCTACATGGCTAGATTCTAGAGAAGAATTCGACCAGCTCCACCCATCACTTCTACCCCCGACTCCACCTCCACCTCCACCTCCACCTCCACCTCCACCTCCACCTCCACCTCCACCTCCACCTCCACCTCCCATCAGACCTGAAGGGTGTTGACACTAACCTGGCGCGCAGGTGTGCCCATCCTGCAGCAGGACATGGCCTGGACGGCAGCCGCACTGGTACGAGCCCCAGGTGTTGATGCAGATGTGGTGGCAGAGCTGTGCCGCGTACTTCTGGCACGCATTCACGTCCCCCGTCTCCTCCAGCGAGTTGGCCCCGGCGTCCTCGTTGTCGCCCACGGAGAAGGCCTCCTTGGGGAACTTCCTGTCAGACACTGAGAGGATGGGGAAGAGTGGAGTGAGAGAGACAGAGCGGAGAGCAGAGAGGAAGGGGTGAGGTGTGTGTAATGCAGCAGATGTGACCGTTCGGTGATGATAATCACCATTACACTTCCCTCTGATGTGTTTCGTCAAACTGAAACACCACATCTGCTTGGCTCCCTCTCTCCCTCTCTCACTCTCTCTAACTACATTTCCATCACTTTCCAACTTTCTCTCTCTCTAACGCTTCCATACTCACCCACACTGTCTTTTTTTTTCTCCCCTCTATCTCTCCCTCACACTCCCATTTACACTAATACAAACACACACACACCCAGATGCTCACCCTCTATCTTCCCCTCCGTTGCCTGCAACAGATGTTGATGTCAAACATCTACCTCTCCACCTGTCAGTCATCCTCCTCCCGCACGCCATCCCATAACCCTGGCGCTAATGAAACAGTGTAGCGAGTTAATGAGCAGCTTGTCTGGAGCGTCACGGTCGCCGTGGCAATATGCGTGCATGTGTGTGTGTGTGTGTGTGTGTGTGTGCAGGCCCGTGCCTCCCACCGTACGGCGACCGCCACCAAGCCTGAAACAATAAACAGCGCCTCCTCCGCCCAGGCATCCTCGGTGCCTGAGGTAAACATTTCTCCTGGTCATTACCTGAGTGTAAATGCCATTAGAGCGAGGAGGAGATTAAGCTCCTTCCACCTTAATTAATCACGCTTGGCATGAGGCGTGGGAGTGAAAACCAATCCCCTCTTGGTTATAATTACTCCCCCCCCCCCTTTTTTTTTTGTAATTCCACGCTCACTGTTTAAAACTTTTAAGGTGATGAACAGGAGCTTCAACCCCTTCCCACCCACAGTACATATGCAGGTATTTGGGGGGGGGGGAGGGATAGCTGGGCAGGACAGTTCTCCCCTTTCATTTCTGCAGGTTAATTGTGTTTCTTTTCAGCAAGCCTCCTGCACTCCCTCTCTAGTCATTTATGGGGAAAGTAGTTGAGACAAGGGAAGGGAGAGAAGGAGGGAGATCATTGGCTAAGGCTGATCCAGAGCTGTGCAGTGCATCATGGGCAGGTGTCTGATGTACGGAGAGAGGGCAAAGGTCAGTTTCAGATTAGATTTTAGATTCAGAAGTGCTCCTTTTCCTTTTCTCATTCTCTCTTGTTCCCCTCTATCTTTTCCCTTTACTCTCATTCCTCCTCTTCTTCTTCCTCTCCAGTGCCTCTCCATCCATCTTTATGTATAACTCTCTCTTTCTTTATTTGTATTCCATATGCTCCAAATTCTCTCTTTCACTCTCTCCTCCTGTCACTTTCTTCTTCTTACTGTCATTTCTCTCCTTGTCCTCATTCGGGGTGTTTCCAAATCCCATTTATGTCCATTTATCTATAGCCACCTCTCTCTTTTACTCCCTCCCTACTTCCCCCTCTCCATCTCTCTCTCTCTCTCTCTCGCCACTAAAAGTAGAGGAACAATGGGACACTAACTGCTGCTCTGTGAGTGTCGACAGACGGTTTATAGCACCGTCACATTCAGTGCGGACACATGTGTCCAGTTTCCGAGCGTAGTCCGATTTCAATCGAAGATCCAATTCATGTGACTCCCCAAATCTAGATTTCCTGTGTCCGACTGCAATCCGATGTACACCCCCAGATAAGTGATCGGATTTCGCTGGAAATCAGACAACGTGCGCATGTGACTCTCAAATCTAGATTTCAACTGGACCACAACAACTTTTGCACGTGCAATCCATGTAATCCATTCATATCGATGTGAATCAATCAATACTAATACTTTAACTGTGGTGTGTTTTTGTTTCATTTCACAACTTATTTACTGTATAATCAACGGTAGCAGATGCCCGCTTGTAAACATTCCACATTTGATTTGAACTGACGCGGCCAAGATCTGGATTTGTCACTGCCATGTGCCGTGAGATAACGCAGTTAACCCCCCATGGAGACCCCATGGAGAGAGAAGTCGGGGTTTTGCCGAAATCGGAGTACTGCCATCATGTGAACGCACTGAGGGCCTGATTTACTAACAGGATTGCGCCCATTTCTGGCGTAAAATAGCGGTCGTAAACATTAACGGTATTTACTAAGGGGGCGCATTTGAGTAGAGTCGCATATTAACGCTTTGAGGGTGTGTACCTGCAAACAGGTGGGATATG
This sequence comes from Sprattus sprattus, assembly GCF_963457725.1. NCBI lineage: Eukaryota > Metazoa > Chordata > Actinopteri > Clupeiformes > Clupeidae > Sprattus > Sprattus sprattus. The sequence goes on along the minus strand of NC_137908.1, from coordinate 23,791,691 downwards.
GGTGGGATGGTTCCGAAACGTGGGTGGTAATGCGCTATTTAATGGGAGGAGTGCGCCTAATGATGTATTGCGTCGTATTTACTAAACTGCCTGGTGAGTGAACATCTCTGATTTGCAGGCTAATTCTCCACCTGGTCTTAACCAGGAAGCGCATTTCCACTGAGTCTGAAAACGTTGATATGGCAGCAGCAAGGCGACGACAGAGACAGAGACAGCGAACAGAAATATTTTTTTCAACTCGTATAATTCATATTCATATATATGAAATTAAACTTCCGAACGTAATTGGAGAAATTGATCGCACCCACATGCAAACAGTCCCACCTTCCATCCACGAACACGTTTACCAAAACAGAAAGCACACATATTCAATGAA
>NC_137908.1:23756315-23786315 GCF_963457725.1 Sprattus sprattus | reverse complement strand
AGGACAGCACATTACGATCAAAGGTAAATAAAGAGTAGATGCAGCCCAGATTAGGCACAGACCTCCTGCAGGTCAGGGACCTGTTCCAAAGGCAACTGTTTTTTTCGGTAATGGATGCCACAAAGCAGAGTGTGATGGATCCTGATACTGCATCATGGTGATAAGCTACATAGTAGAGTCGATGGTAGCACAGTTGATTACTGTCAGACACAAGACCCCATACAGTTGGCAACATCTGTCCCACTAACACATAAAGGGTGTTACATTTCATCACAGTGCCACCTGCAGCCCACGACACACTGCAGCACAACAGCTCACCAGAGCACTGCTGCTACAACCTGTGGTACAGCACAGCAGATCTGCAGCGCTACATGATCTGTTAACCCACCAGGGTCTGGAGCTTCAACGAAAACTTGATTCATTTTGTCTTGATTCTCAATTAAAAGCTGCACTCCACTTTATCATACAGCCTTAAACCTTGAAACCTTTTCATCCTTATACATTTACGGACAAATAAAATAACAATTTACAAAGTATCTAAAATTAGTGAAATGAACACATGTACCACTCTGCTATGCAACTCAACAGAGAACCACAAGCTTTAACACACACCAGACAAAATAGCCTGCAAAAAAACATGCAACAACCCACAAAAGAGCTTAACAGATTGTCCCGCCGCCACAAACCCAAACCTAATACCCCTAGACTGGCAGCAATGGATAAACACAAGATAATGTTGGGAAACATGAACCTAAAGGGCTTTGGAGAGTGGTCTGGGGTGGTGCAACGGATAATCTGGCCCAGAGTGCAACACGGCTCATTGCTGATAACAGGGCCTGATTTTTTTTGTGGCCACAAAAACACGAGGCTGCATTGTTGGTTGAAAACACATGTTGAGTCTACATCGAACAATACACTCCGCAATTTTAATGCAGGGCAATTTTTTCCAGTTCCAGGGACTTAAAAAAACGCACAAAAAATGCAAAGCAGTGAAACTCTCTCAGCGTTAACTCTGAATAAAACAAATTCCCCTCGTCCCCTGTGAGATGTTTGTGTTCACAGAAATATCTGAAAATCTCAGGGCAAACGTTTGTTTTGTAAAAAATACAATACTCTTGGCTATCTAAAACAATTTCAAGATTTGCACTGTTTGAAAAACAAAAAGCAATCTCCTGAGAGAAACTCAGTAGATACCACACTGGCGTAATGGTGTGAAAACAAGGGGGCACCTATGGGCTACGGTACGGCGAGGACAACCCTGTCCTCAATCAGGTCCCTGCACCAAACACTGTTCATGTCATATACTCTCAGTCAAACTGAAATGTCAGCATCGGGGCACAGTTGATGAATCAATCCTTGTGTGCCTTGCTGTATGTGTTCATGCTGGTATAGCTTAAAACTGTGTTTTTGTTAGAGCTTGCAATACCAGGGGTAAAAGGCTGAATTCCCAACGCTGACATGAATAAATAGCTATGTGTGGCTTTTGTGTGAACACATCAAAGCACCTACAAACTGGAACATACTGTACATTATATGGACATTCAGCATTTCTTGACCCTGATTCCCACAAGGAAAACACTGAATTAGAGCAAGAACCCTTTGGAGTGGCAGGACTCGGGGAGTGTAGGCCGTGGGCGGGACCAAAGGGTATGTGCTGTATGATTGGCTGTGAGGAATCTCTCCTAAGTGCTGACTGTCTATTGCCTGTCTAATGCAAAGTCCTTGTCGCAGATGACGGTGATCACCACGGAGATAGCACTCTGCTCTTATCTCAAGAGAGAGATAGAGAGAGAGGGAGAGAGGGAGAGAGAGAGGGAAAGGGAGAGAGAAAGGTAGAGATAGAGAGATATATAGAGAGGGAGAGATAGAGAGATAGATAGAGAGGGAGAGAGAGAGAAAGAGAAAGAGAGAGAGAGAAAGAGAGATAGAGGGAGGGAGAGAGAGGCGCTTCTACTTCATTGTAGCCATTTAGCTGATGCTTTTATCAGGCTGGCATCCATCCAGAGCCATAGATTAGCAGAGGTCTGGCAACCCCAGATAGAAACCAACTCTGGAATCACGCCAGGTCTGGGCCAGATGCGGGCCAAAGTGAGCCGCCACCTCAGACGTCATTCCCCCTCAGATGCCCATGACCTTGGCACCGCCGGGTCCGCACTCTCACAGTGAAGCTACAGCAACTTATCAATCCCATCTTATATTTAAACCAGGCGGCACCGCGACCCTTTTCATGGGCAAGGGACAGATGCTGTGGAGCAGCATGGCGGGACACTTCAGAGAATGTTGGCGCAGATGATCGGACACGCCCGCTGGGTGTGTGTTTGTGTGTGGTGTGTGTGTGTGGTGTGGTGTGGTGCCTGCCATGCGACTCGCCTGGTAGGAGTCCTCTCCACAGTGCCGTCCATCCGGCGGAGCCTGGCAGGCATCCCCCCCTCTGGCGGCGCTCATGCCAGCCAAACACCTGCTCTGCCTTAGGGCGCCTGTGCAGCACTGGTCCTGGGCAACACTGGCACAAGGGACACAAGGACGAGCCGTGGACGCTCAAAATTAGAAACAGGAGGGGACGGGAGACGCTGTGACAGACTGACGCTGCTCCAGGGCTTAGAGGTATGACACTCTGACAACTGTCAGGTGTGTGTGTGTGTGTGTGTGTGTGTGTGTGTGTGTGTGTGTGTGTGTGTGTGTGTGTGTGTGTGTGTGTGTGTGTGTGTGTTTTGTGTGTGTCTCTGTGTCTACAAGAGGTCATCTTTGAGTCTTGAGTAACATTTTAAAATAATTTTAAAATGCGTATGTCCCCCCATATAATGTTACCTAATGTTAATATGTATATGTATATTATTATATATAATTATGTATATATAAAATGTAATGTTAATATTACTACACATTTTGAAACAGGTCTATTTAACATATTTCAATCATACACCTGTAGTATTAAAAAGCAAAGTCTAAATCTTCATCCTCACTACAAGAAGTGCTATAGGACATACAATGCTTCTGTTGTACAGCCATGTTTCTGTATGAGTTTAGTGTAGAGAAAAAGGTGCACTCAACTATAAAGTAGTATTCATTTGTTGCAGAACATAAGAAATGTATGAAAACAGCATGAGGAAAAGTACAAATTAATTATTTAGGACAAATTTTATTATAGCAGACAATGCGGATGCTTTTTTGGCATTATGCCTTCCTCAGTTCTAGGGACCGCATAGCACAGAGACACATCTGCTGAAGGCACTGTGTGCTATAATTACATTTGTCTGTGTGTGCCCAAACAGCACTGAAAAATATTTTAATAACACATAAAATAGACCAAACAGCGGTGGAGTCCCAGTCATCTGGTTTCTTGCATGACTACCATTTTTTTAGTTCACATACCACAGGTCAGGTCCGAGTCTTATTTTACTTACTAGCCCAGAGCACGCAAACAGTCCTGGAGGGGAAGTGTCAGTCCTCCTACCTACATAAGATGTTGCTGTCGTCAGGCATGGTGGCCATGTGGTTGCAGTGGTGGTTCTCTGAGGCCCATTTCCTGCCCACCTCACAGCATCTCTCCACCTGCCTCATGGCAAACGCACCTAGACGAGGAGGAGGCAGAGGCAGAGGAGGGAGCACACAGGTACAGCACAGTCAGACACAGTCTTCGGTGGAGATTACCGTAGCACAGCAAAGACTCTGATGCATACTGTCAGGCTAGATTGCCCCATTGAGAAGGACGGCAATGGAGTGATCATGCATAAAATACTCATATTCTGTTCAACCAGAGCATTGTAGACAAGCATCCTAGAAAAAGAGCGACGATCTCAGTGCACACCAAATGTACTTGAGTTGAGTGAGAGAGGGATAGAGAGAGAGAGAAGGGGAGAGAAAGGGGGAGAGGAAGAGAGAGAGAGAAGGTGAAAGAAAGAGAGAGAGGGAGAAAGACACTATTGGAGCAGCAGAGTGTGTGAGAGTATAACAAGTTGATGGCTTTACCCCCCTCTGTGTGACCTGGTGAGTGGGCCTCAAGAGAGTGTCTGTGTGTGTGTGTGTGTGTATGTGTGTGTGTGTGTGTGTGTGTGTGTGTGTGTGTGTGTGTGTGTGTGTGTGTGTGTGTGTGTGTGTGTGTGTGTGTGTGTGAGTGTGTGTGTGTGTGTGTGTGTCTATGTGTGTGTGTGTATGTGTGTTTATAGGCTCAGTGAGGGGGAAGGTTGAGGGGATGGTGAATGTGTGTATGCCTGAACACGTATGCTGGCCTGTGTGTATGAATAAACCTCATAAGTAGCGTGTGCATGTGTATGTGTGGGACTGTGTCTCTGTCTCTCTGACTCTCTGTGTCTGAGTGTTTTCGACATTTGTGTGAGTCTGTATGGATGATTGTTGGATGTGGTGGTGTGTGAGTCTAATTGAACTCTCCTTCTTTGGGAAAGTAGCGGTCACCTCCAGTGCTTTGCACGAAATCTGTGGATTGGGTAATTATCAGCGACCCTGAATCAGCAGAGTCCACTAATGAGGGGAGCCAAGTGGCTCATTCCGCAGGAGGAGGGAAAAAAGCACAGCAGAGTTTTTGACATTCCGAACAAGGAGTCGCCCAACCTCGGCCAGACAGGGAAGGGTGGTGGGACGCAATGGTGTATGTGTGTGTGTGTGTGTGTGTGTGTGTGTGTGTGTGTGTGTGTGTGTGGGAGGGGGGGGTTGACTGGATTAGGGTGGGGGGATGTGTCTGTGGGTGTGTATGTGTGTGTGTGTGTGTGTGTGTGTGTGTGTGTGTGTGTGTGTGTGTGTGTGTGTGTGTGTGTGTGTGTTAGAGAGAAAGGGAATGGCTGAGTTAGTATGGAGGTGGGGGTGTGTGTGAGCGAGTGTGTGTTTGTGTTTTTGTGTGTGTGTGTGTGTGTGTGTGTGTGTGTGTGTGTGTGTGTGTGTGTGTGTGTGTGTGTGTGTCCGGTGTTTGTGTGTGTGTGTGTGTGTGTGTGTGTGTGTAAGGGGAGAGACTGAGTTGGGTTGGGGGAGTATAGAGGGAAGGTGGGCTTGCCGTGGCCCAGTCGTGAAGTGCTGCGTCAGTGAGGCTGCCCTCTGGTAGTTTTGACACCAGCAGCACCCCCCATCCCCCTGCTGATCAGCTCCCCATCCCGTCTCTGAAGAGGAGATAGACTGCCAGAGCCTGCAGCTCTCAGACCGAGACAAGGAGACGAAAGGAGAGGAGGCCACACCTCTCCTCTTCTCTTTTCTTCTCTCCTCTTCTTTCCTGTCCTCATCCCTCCTCTCCCCTCCTCTCCTCTCCCCTCCTCTCCTTTCCTCTCCTTGTCACGGTCTGAAAGCTGCAGGCTCTGGCAGTCTATCTCCTCTTCAGAGAGCGCCAGATAAGGACGCATGATGAATGCTGGGATGGGAAGCAAAAGCCTCTGTTGTAAATTCACTGATCCGTTCACTCCCTTCCCCCCACACACCTGCTCTCTCTCTCTCTCCTTACTCTCTCTCTTTCTCTCTGTCCATCTCTCTCTCTCTCTTCCTCTCTCCTTACTGTCTCTCTTTCTTTCTCTCTCTATCTCATCATCTTCCTCTCTTCTTACTCTCTTTTTTCTCTGTCTATCCCTCTTACTCTCTCTTCATCTACCTCTCTTTCTCTCTTTCCATCCCTCTCTCTCTCTTCATCTACCTCTCTTCTTACTCTCTTTCTTTCTTTTTCTCTATCTCTCTTCTTCTACCTCTCTCCTTACTCTCTTCCTTTCTCTCTGTCCATCCCTCTCTCTCTCTTCATGTACCTCTCTCCTTACTCTCTTTCTTTCTCTGTCTCCATCCCTCTCTCTCTCTCTTCATCTACCTCTGTCCTTACTCTCGCTCTTTCTCTCTGTCCATCCCTCTCTCTCTCTCTATCTCTTCATCTACCTCTCTTCTTACTCTCTTTCTTTCTCTGTCTCCATCCCTTTCTCTCGCTCTATGTCGATCTGTGTGTGTGTGTGTGTGTGTGTGTGTGTGTGTGTGTGTGTGTGTGTGTGTGTGTGTGTGTGTGTGTGTGTGCGCGTGTGTGTGTGTGTGTGTGCGTGTGTGTGTGTGTGCGTGTGTCTGTGTGACAGACGAAAGTTAAGTGAATCCTTGATGGTATGCTATAGTCTGAAGGGAGGCTTATTGCTTTAAAAGTATAGGATGGGCCAATTTGAACACATACATTAACACATAAATCATTGAATCGACCGCAGAACATGATTGCCAAAAAATCCAACTTGGTTAATAAAAGGGCGAGTAAAAATTGGACCATATAGTTGCTCCCTAGCCAAAAGAAAGTTCCTATTTTCTCAGGGAATAGACCATACACGTTGTCTGCCATTTACGCTGTTAAATTGCCCAGATATAATTACTCAGACAATGATGAGGCCTCTCTGGCAGATAATATAAAGTATCCTTCACTAAAAATCAACTTACTCATTAGCTGGTACATAAATGATCACCCCATTTGCTGGATGTTGCCATTGCAATGCATGAACTGCACTAAAACCTGCCTGTGGGCTTAATTACGGACTCCTCTTTGTAAAATCAGGCCTATTCTCTTGGGGAAGGCATTAAACTTATACTCTGTTTGTATTTGAGATTGCACAGAACAACAACTGACTTAATAAAAACCTACTCAATCGCATGAATAAACATTGTGTAAGGCCAAACCTCAAGACCGACACACGCTACAAAAAGTAATAGCCAGAGAACGTGCTTCTTTGCTCGACTGGAATACTTAAGGTCAACCTTGGAGCAACGCAACAGTGAAATCCACAGCAGGCAAACATAATTACCCTGGGTTCTGGAGCCCACATGAAAGAAGGCAAGAGTCACTGCCTTCATCTCACACTATCTTGCTCTGAGCCGTACTTTGAACCGTCTCGATATTCAGTCCCCACCGCGGTGTCGTGCTCTTAGGCCTTGCTAAATAATCACTATGAAGCCAGACAGTCTACAGCAACATTCAGATCAATGGGCGTAATTCATAAGCTGTGTCATGAGCGGGAATGTGTGTTTGTGTGTGTGTGTGTGAATGGAGGGGGGGGGGGGGGCATCTGAGAATAAATCTGTACACACACATTTTCCTCCATTCTCCATGATCTGCATGCACACTGTACTTCACACAACTTCACTCATGCAGACTTGCAACTTTTGCCAGTCTCTTTTTAGTCAAACAGCAGTCTGAAGGTTAGTATCATAATGTGTTGAGGGTTGTATAGGCTTGCACACCTGGCAGCATTACATAATCAGTTCCCACAGACACAAATGTTGCTGTATGACACTGACTACATTAAAGTTTGCAGATGCAGAACTGGCATCACCAACAATACAAAATACCCAAGCTGTCGTACTAATGGAGTGTAAGACAAGGCAAGCTATTATGCTCATCAGAAGTAGCTGTTTAATTTGGGTTCATCTGCAAAAAGCTAAATGAGGCTAACTCAAAGAGAGTGTGAACAAAACAATCAATGAACCAATGAACCAACGATAGAAAAGAGTTATTACTATGCCCTAATGACAGAAAACACCCTCCTGAACATCGACACCCTGAAATCAGGATCTAGCACACAAATCATGTGTAATTAGCTTAAGCATCATGTGTAGATGTGAAGCATTCTCCCGTGCCAATAGAAGAATCCTGCTTTGACATGTTCCTTTGTGTTCGTTTCAGAGGGTGGGACGCTTTATAAATGTTTTAATACACACCCAATGTTATATGCATGAGCCACAAAACCGCGTGTCTGAATGATTGACTAGCCAGGGTGCAGTTGATACTGGTGGGGATCAGGCCCTCGTCTGGCGTAGTTCCAGCCTCCATTTGTCATCTGGATGATCTGCCACAGACAATTTCCAATGGCAGATTTGAACAATGATTTATTCCAGAAAAATAGTGGATACAAAAGATCTTATCCGAGCAAGAGCTGATTTATAAGAGAAATTCAGCATAATTTTATAGGACTCAAGTCTGTAAAAGTACACAGATAGTGCGCTCCACCTATCAGAATGACAAATGGAAATCAAGCAAATCTTTTCAGAATAATATCAGCAGAAAAATCAAGATTAAACCTGAACTTTCTTTCCTGAAGTTATGTCTCTTGAGTTCAACTCACTGTTAATTGAACTGTTTCTGGTACATTGACTGGCATTCAGGATTATGAATAACAATCAGCCATAACATACCGAAACGCCTTTCTTCATGGGTCTACTAGACATTCACTGTATGCGATATATTGGATGACATTAATACATCAAGAAATAGATATATTATTTACACTGACAATTCCCTGTGTGGAGGTTCATATGCTCATAAGAACTCAGCAAGTCATGGTGACCCAAAACAGAAAAAGGTTACCTAAGGACAGATGTTCAGGAGGCCCTGTCTACTCTCATAATAATGAATGTACTGCTCTCCCAGTTTCAGTGATATTAGACTCACAATGGAATATCACTTTCATTATTACAATAAAACAATAGCAAAGCCCTATTTAGCAAATGGGAAGACAGCAGGGGGCAACGGAATGTTCCAGGAATGTTTGCCCCGTGCCAGACGACAGGTCAGTGAAGGTCAGTGAAGGTGAGAGGTCAGGCGTTTAACACATATGTGCTTAATGACTCGAGAAACAATGGAGAACCCAGTCTATTTATAAAACTCATTGTTTACTTATGTTTTTCCTCAGGCTAGTCAACAAGAGTACGACCATAAAACAAAAAAAAGATAACAGCAGAAAAATCAACATTAAACCTGAACTTTATTTCTTGGCTAGTCAACAAAACAAAAACACGACTATTCTCCTCCTCAAAAGTCAATAAAGTTATGAAGAAAAAATGAAACCACAGAGAATCAATTAGGCTTTGAGATGGTGTGTGAAGCCAACTTGAAGTGCTGGCATGGGGTTTCTAAAGTCATTAGAGAGACGCTTCTGCCAGTGGCTCTTCTTGGCAAGCTGTGGACCTGAATCTCAGACACACTGAGTGCCGCCGTCATCCACATCTGTCCTAGCCATAGGAACACGACAACACAACGACCAAGAATCCCCCAGAACCCAGCACAAACAAGCCGCTCTTGCCTTCAACCTGGACGTTATATATCTCCCAGAACTCAACACAAACGAGCCGCTCCTGCCTTCAACCTGGACGTTAAATATCTCCCAGATCACGCAGTTGGAAAGGGAAATGTAGTAATTAATGAACCAAACATTCCATGGGGGGGGGGGGGGGTGACCCTGAAGTAGGTGCAACCATCAGCGCTAATGGGACCTAGACAAAACAGGAGTGTCTGCAAAAGCTGAAGAAAGCGAGCAAGGAGAAAACAAGAAAAAAAAAAAAACTTTCCCCACTTTCCTGTTTAACTTTTACAGACATAAAATGTGATGGATTATCTTTCCCAGGCTGTGATGTGCTTCTGTTTGGCCTGATTGTTTATACAAGGACACCTAGGAATAGATGGGATCGTCACACACGGTGCGACAAATGTCATTTTTACAATGCTGTAAATCTGGCTAGAGTCAGAGTAATGATTTAAAACAGTTGAAGAATGCTAACTGCCTTCGCTTTTATGACTCTTCCATGCTTGCAAGGATATCGTGTCTCACAACGTATATTGCCGCTGTTTGTCACTGCACCTCCAAGACAAATAAACTGCAATGAGCCGTAAGTGAATTTCCAGAGGCTCTGCATAGTGCAAAGCAGAGAGGGCTTCCTGTGGAAAGCTTCAGGCTTCCTACGATCAGAGAAACACACTCTCTCACACACACAACTGCCTAACAGAGCACTTGATACTTAGAACAGTAAACTACTTGAACTTCATCTAGGTGTCTTCTTCAAATGAGGTGTGTCATTATTAATGACATGCTGCTTCAGCGATTATAAAGTAAAGCAACACATTTACATTTAAATTCACAGGCATCCTGCAGAGGCCAGGAAGCAAACCCTGGCTGAGTGCATAAAGGAGACATTAACCACTGTACTGTATGTAAGTATGTATGTATGCATGTATGCATGTATGTAAGTATGTATGTATGTATGTATGTATGTATGTATGTATGTATGTATGTATGTATCTTTGTATGTATCTTTGTATGTATATGTATGTCCGTTTTTGGCACTTTCCACTGGTAACGTGTCAAACAATAGGATCTGGGTTGAGATAAAAACTCAGGGGCCATTTGCACGTCTTCCTCTACGCGCTTTATGTCTTCAGGAAGTCATCTGTTAGACAGATGGTGGCAAAATGAAACACTTCTACCAGAAATATTCATCAGACAGATTTTTCTTCACACCATGTATATGGCCAGGCAACATCTGGCCGCTCAAAAGGAAAAGGTTGTGAAAAAGATGAAGTATGGGCATTTTACAGCTTACAGTAATGCAGGGCTCATTTATTCATTGTGTATATATCTGTCATCTACAAGCAAACTTACCACTGCTTATGGGCTTTCTACAAATAATTTGTCAACAAAGTAGTTTTTCAGGTTGAGACCTTTTGCTAGAACACCATGGCTTTGCATACATAAAAAACACACAAAACTATATTTATGTTTATATTTATGTACACCAAAACCCCTTCAGATCCAAGCAAACAGCAGACATTTGGATCGAGCATTGATGTTATCAGAACAGGCAGGTGTAGGAATATAGCAATGCTGAATAAAGACAAATGCTCCTGTCGGTTTCAATGAGCGAATAAACATGAACACTGCTAAACCAAAACTGTCATCCGATGAATAAATAGTCAGGAAGAATGTCTGGGTACAAACCTGAATATTCAAGCACCGAGTGGTTTAAAAAATATGATTTTGCCACTAAAACACAACTCAGACGTGAAATGAGAGCGTCAGCACCCTTCTATGCCTCCCATCGTTCACTTAATGCCGCAGCTCCCCCTTCTCCAGTGCAGCAGGGGCTCGCCGTAAAGAGGCAATCATACCCATAAGTCTGAAGTTCTCCTCTCTGCACCTAATACCTAGGCTAACCAAACCAATCATGTACTCTGCGGTGCGCACACGTTCCCTCCAGACTCTCCTCGCTTTGATACAGTTCTCTGAAAACCTCCGCTTTTCTTCCAACAAAAGACCCTGGGAGATGTTTATTTTTTTCTTCCCAAGCACAGAAAACATATTCTACTAACAATAACAGTTGTTATTCTCACTTGTTTACACATGTTGCTTCGTGCCCCTGAAAACTGTTTGGCTCTTAGCTGATTATGCCTGCTTCACCGACTGCTTCTTGTGCTTTAAAGTCTTTATTTTCCCGTTTTGCCCTCTAGAAACGTCATGATTTGATCACGTCTGATGCCCGTGGCTGGCAGCAGGTGATAGAGAGAGTATAAACTGCTGGTGAATAAGTGATGGGTTATGTACGATGGATTATGGACATTCTGAGAGACATACTCTGAGCTCCATATGAAATCAATATTAGAATGTTGTAGGATGTCACAATGGAGGCTCACCCTAACTTTATAGGCAGTTCAGTGCTTAAGTAAGGAATGTAATGAATGCTGCCCAGTCGCGCAACAAAGGTATCTCAAGACATTCCGTTTCAGAGACTGTCAGAGTCATAGGAGATGCTAAGTCCCCACAGCATCCATTGTCTCCCATGCTTTGTCGAGAAATGCATGATCTGTACAATACTGCGTGAGGCCAGAAGACAACTGCAGTGCTGTTGGCCAGAAGGGAGGTACAATGCTGGGAGTTTCATGTTAATATGGAGGCTGCATTAGCGTTTCTTCCCCCAGTTAGGGCCCACTGCTACTGAATATTACTATTCCTCTGGATAAAACACTGCTTTCACAATCGGTATATCGAGGATTTTGCTCATGTTTGAAGCAGCATATAGTGGTTTCCCTTGTCGATAACCGCCTTCCGTCTGGCACAAATACAGCCTGTGTGGGAGGGTCTTGGTGTAGCCTAATACTCTAGTCTTATGTAGCTGCAGACAGGTAAATGGTGTAAACAGGATGACAGACCACACGGCAGACACTCTACTGTCCCATATGGCTCATGCCAGTCAGTTTAATCATCATTAGAGGGGAAAACAATGACAGCACTGTCAACCTCTTTGTAGCTCTGCCAGCAAGTACATGAAAGCTTCAGCTTCTGTTTTATCACTGTTTCTAAATGGAACTAGAGAAAGACAGTAGCACCTCCCCTCCCTGTTCAGAAGTAGCCTAACGTTGTCAGTAAATACTTGTGATGACCATATTTGATGCCTTTGGCTTGAGTTATTGGCTTCTCGTTAGTAAACACAGTCAGTTTTGCCTGTATTGATAACACAGGCAGAATCCTCTGAGTATTAGCAAGTTTTTCAGTCAGGAACTGTCAGGATTTCCACCCTCCCATCCTTTCTGTAAACATCAGTCTGACTTCTTTTCCATCAATTACTGCTGGCCCAAATAACCTGGCCCGTATTTTGGCAGAAAGCTGAAGCTAGTCATCCAGAGTCCTGCATATCCACGACAGGAGCGTGGAGAAAGCGCAATAATATTCTTTACAGCGTCATAAACATCAGAGAAATAAAAATGCAGACAGAAGGTTGAAACCCAAGTGATGACAGAAATAAAAGAGTAAAGGCACTGCCACCAATCGTGAACACATTCAGACAGATTTGTTTGCATTTTAGCTTTACTTATTCATTTGGCTTTTTTTTATCATGAATTCATTGGCGGCATGAATTGTAACACCACCACATCCACATCTCATCCAAAAACCTGTGCTCAGTGCTTAGGAAAATAATTGACCGTCATTCACCAAGCCTGCCTGACTTCACAACATCTTCACTGCTCTTCAAAATATCTCTGTATCAATATACACACTTTTTCTGGCAGGGCACCTCACCACACCACACCACTCCTCACCACACCACATCCTGGCATTTGGCCAACTGGCTCCAATCACGTCTCTGGCGTGCCAGATAATTCATCACTCTCCGAGACACCCATCAGACCCGGGCTGGCAGCTGCTTCTCCCGGGGAACCACGTTCTGTTCATGGCCAGCACATGCGGCGGACCTCCCCCCATTCCTGGAGGATGGAAGGAGGGAAGCAGGCAGGCAGCAGGAGAGACCCTTCAAAATGGAGAGACGTGGAGTGGGCCAAGGATCTGTCCAGACAGAATGGTGGGGCTTGCACTCTGTGCCATCGGTGTCTTGAGTGTAAATGTAAGTTGGATTCAAGTGTTACATTTTCAGGCTTGAGGTCTGGCTCCCAAGTCAGGAAACAGCTTACCTAAGGTGTGTTATGGATTTGCACTCACATTCAAAAGCTTGATCATTGATCTGATCTGATCTGGTTTGATCTGATCTGATCTGATCTGATCTGATCTGATCTGATCTGATCTGATCTGATCTGGTCTGATCTGATCTGATCTGATCTGATCTGATCTGATCTGATCTGATCTGATCTGATCTGATCTGGTCTTTTTCTGTAATGCTCTTTAATGTAACAGCGTTCACATATGGGGGCCAGTCTTAGTCTAAAGTAGTTGCGTTAGAATGGTGGGGAAGCTCAGGCAGTGCTGCACCAGGTGTTTCTACTTGAGTGAGATTACAAGTTGGGCACTCCTCTCCCTGCCATATGCCATGTGTTATGAACCTTAAAAACGTTGTGTGGACTTTGGGCAAAAGAACATGTCTCTATTCCAAAACGGTTACACGGCCCGGTAAAACTTGTCCAAGACTCAAAACAGAGTGGTCTGAGGGGCTGACTGACTCTTAAGACTTTAAAGACTCTGAAGGACTTCATATCACCTCTTATCTTCTTACAAAAATACCCATTCATGATTCAGTCAGTCAGTCATCCTGCGGGCTCCATCATGCCTGACTCTGATGAGGACTAGCCTCTCGTGGTTCACTTCAATGGCCTGGTCTTTTATCAGTCATTAGCACAGCCTCAGACCAGACCTTTTAACTACCTCTGTTTGGAATTTCACCAAAACAAATCATCTTTGTTCGCTTCTCACAAATGTTCTTGAAAAATAAGAAGCAAAGCAAAGCATACAAAAAACTAAAAAGAAATTCCCTTACAATAATAATCTTTGGGTTCCTCAGACAAGCCTCCTTCTGAACAGTGAGACCTCCTACCTTGCAGGTCAGGCCTGCGTCCGCACCTACGAAAAAACACAGACTATAAATCAGGCCATGGTGGTTCTCCCTGAGTCAACAACGACTTTTCATGGCTGGGTGTGAGTAAATCAGAAAACCCCAGGCCAGTCTGACTCTCCGCTCATGGTATGAAGGGTTATGGATCGCTGTGGGTTCAAGCTCAGAGATCAGAGGAAGGTGAATAAGGATTTTACAATAAAAATACAGACACACAGGGTATCTTTTTTATGAAAACACCAGCCTCTGTCAACAAGCTGAATTAAAGTATGTGGGCCTTATCTCTTTTTAATCCTAATCCTAAAGTCTATAATACTCGTATGTCATACATACGCACACACACATAAGCTTTCTCTTGATAATGCTATGCAGTTAACCACAGACTGGAACATCAAAGCTCCATAGGCAGCCCTGTGCACTGAAGAGTGACAAATACTCCCCCTTAAAGTAACTGCGGCTCACACAGTGAGGGTACTCTTCCTAATCTGTTCTCAGTCTCACCGACTTCCGCACTGATTGCCACTCAGTCGGCTTTTTGTCACTGGAAGTGCCATAGCGGAATGTGTTTCGACAAGCTGGAGATATTTATCTTAATTGCTGTCAAAAATCGCGCTCCTCTTTATCTGCATTCAAACTCGTTGCTCAGGAAAGAACACTGCTTTTCCGCAAATGCAATTATTGCCTCTGGTGAGTGATTGGAAGGAATGCCTTCTTACAATCAACAAAATGCAGGTTCCCAAAAAAAAACAGTGGTTATCACTGTGTACCCCATTTCCCCAAGCCGCTGTCACTTTGACTCAGGACTGTCAGCATGGCGGAAAAGACTTGGTTTACTCAAAGCACAGAAATGTAAAAGCACTGATGCCCACACAAAGAGAGGAAGGCCCCTCCGTCAACATATATTTGTCGTGCTGCACAGTGAGATAAGCTAAAACGCTACAGTGTAAAACACAAAAACAGTGCAGAAAGATCCAGTAAGTGAAGGACTTCTCTTTCCTTTTCTCCTAGGGGCCACCTGCCTCTTCGCATCCATATCACAAATGACATGAGCATACGGTAGGCATGACAATAGCTACTGGATATTTGGTCAGGAAAAACAAAGTACCAGAGTCAAACAAACACAAAGAGGTTTCAATCGCCATTTTTAAGTTGTCGACTTCACTGAAAAAAAGGTATTCTATTATGTGGCACACTTGAATGTTTTAAGGAGCTCTTCTGCTTTTCTACTTAGTCTGTTCTTCTGTGGAGAGGCTCATAGCTCTGTGTGGATGGCAGACAGAAGAGAGAGAAAAGAGCAAAAGAAAGAGAGAGAGGAAATAAAGGAAGCATTGATGTGCCCGGGCTCCTTTTCTTCAGGACAATAAAAAATGAGACGAGAGACAACCAGTCGCATCTCTTGCCCGCTGCTTCATTATGTCTCCTGGCCGGCACTCAAAAGCCGTTGCAAGCCCCACACTGCTGCACAGCTCTCTAATGACTCAAAAGTCAATTTTTTTTTACCCCTCCATTGTTGGCCCCCTCAGTGTGTCCACTCCACCCTCAAGCTGAAGCATGTGGTATTGTTTGGCTCGTACTGATGGAAACCTCCAGTGAGGAAGGAACTAAGACACGAGTGTAGCGTAGTGTTGCTTAGCATAGCGTTGCTGAGCATAGGGTTGCATAGCATAGCGTTGCATTGCCTGGCGTAGCCTGGCAAGCAGCCCTGGTAATTTTGACGTCAGCTCAGGGACTGGAGACCCATGGGGCCGGGGCAGATTGGACAAGCCCTGAAGGGAGCACCTCATCTTCGTTAGCCCCAGACTCAGAGGCAATAACGGCCCAGACACTCTCATCCATCAGCAAATAACAATGTCTTCACCAACCACAAATGAAATCACAAGTCTCCCTTCCACCACCGCCACCATCACCAATAAAAAAAAAAAAAGCATCCCTGTCATATCAGCAAGAGAATTTGGCCTCTGGACAGACACCAGAAATATGATTGGGCAGTTTTCCCCATTATAATGTTGTTGTTGTTGTTGTTGTTGTTGTTGAACTAGCTGCCACTGTTTGACTCCGTAGACAACTATAACTTCAACTAGAATGACACTAAAAGCCTCAACAACACAGAGTTGTGTGTTACACAAACCTGATTAATGCAGAATGGTCTGCAGTGGATTACTTTGAAGTCATCTTCCCATGTGTACTCTTACAGCTTGTTGAGTAACATACAGCATAAGCTAATCAATGCTAAACGTTAACATGACAATTTTACATTTAGCATTGTTGTGGTCGATGAAAGCCCTGAAATTAACATTTTAAAGAGCTTAAATGACTGGCAAACTATTACCCTATATTATTAAGACATGGCCCAGTTATTCTGGAGGGAGAGAGATTTGTGTCAGCATTAATATGAGACCTGCCATCCATCTGCCCATAGTGTGACATATGCATCATGGGGATAGGCATGACCTAGCGTATGAGATGGAGAATCCTCAGCTCAAAATGACCTTTGGTGAAAATAGCCCCAGGCTAATGCCAAGATTTATGAGGCTGTTCCCTTAAGTGATATTTATTCATATATTACAATGGAAAGAAGTAAATGTATGATTACTTTGAACCCAGCAAAATGTTCAAAGGTAAATGTAGTATGATTAAAGTGTTTCACCTGACAATTAAATTAAATGTAATGGCTGAACAGCTGTAGACAATCGCCAAGGCCTCCCTCTATATAAGCCTCTACATGTAATCCAGCTGTAACATGGGAATAATTAAAAGTCGTTAAATTGCTAAAACATGTCAGGACAAGTCCCATTAAACATTGTGCATGTTTTAACAGGGAACAACACTGAAGGCTGAGATACAGCACCACAGCGATTGAGTCATTCTAACCCAGCGTGATCGAAAATTCTTGCTTTTCTATGATGCAACACAGAGCTCTCGGAGCAGCAACTGTCTAGGGGATTTCTGGCTCGAGCCAAACTGACTTTCCCACCCTCTCTGTGAAGGGCTGAGGTCAACGCAGAGCTCAGCAACATCCAACTCTCCAAAATCAACAGCTCGCAGTGGGAGGGAGGCCCGATGCTGCCTCTCCCTTCAACAAAACCATCCCTAAAACACGAACACAAAGGAATCTACAAGACTGTGCTCAAGAGCGTGACTAAAATATTTTACACACAGTCTCTGGGAGTGCACTGAAGTGAACTCTGAGTGAGTTGCTGAGTACATCTAGAGCTTTTTGTCCAGAATCGTGTAGTTACAGTGCTATGCAAATGTATTAACAATGCTGTGCACTGACACTACTATGTTCTACTGTTGCTGTCAAGCGGCTGTTGGGTTAATGAGGGGAGCATACATAAATGCCAAGTTACCTGTCCGGCGGGTGTTTACTGACAATACTAGGCACTACCAGCACTGTGTACTACCTGCACTGGTGCTGGTGGTGCTGCTTACAAGGTAAGTGAACTCTGAGTCAGGTACAAATGGTGCTATGCACTAACGATACTGTGCATTAACGATGCTGTGCTCTAACGATGCTGTGCACTTACGATGCTGTGCACTAACGATGCTGTGCTCTAACGATGCTGTGCTCTAATGATGCTGTGCACTAACGATGCTGTCCCCTAACGATGCGCTGCACTAAAGATCCTGTGCACTGACGATGCTGTGCACTAACGATGCTGTGCTCTAACAATGGTGTGCACTAATGATGCTGTGCTCTAACAATGGTGTTCACTAATGATGCTGTGCACTAATGATGCTGTACACTAACAATGCTGTTCACTAATGATGCTGTGCACTAATGATGGTGTGCATTAACGATGCTGTGCACTAACAATGTGCAATGTGCTAACTGTGCTGGATACTAACAGGGCTGTGTGATTAACAATGGGAGCTCGTAGAGGGCAAACTCGACAAGAATAAAAATACAAGTTATTTGTCCAGTGCAGTGTACTAACTGTACAGTGGGGTTAATGAGGGGAGCAGATGGCCTTTCCTAGTCTCTGTGGACCATCTCATCTCTCCTACCCCGAACCTCCAGCTGGACTGCAGACAGACAGACAGACAGACAGACAGACAGACAGACAGATCCCCCCTACTACAGCATGACGACCCTGTATGCACTCCTGATATAACATACTATGTTTGAATACCCATCAAGCCCTTCTGAGAGCCAATTTTCACAAATCATGCAAATACTACAGGGCAGAGGGTCAAAGAACTATAATGAAGATGGACATTACTATGGCCATTCAATACAATTGTATTCAATAACACGGCAATTATGTTGTCTGATGTGGGCGTTGAGTGGAATAAGGACACAACTATATCCACATTAAGAGAAAATTCTATAATGGATAAAATATTGCTAAATATAAATCCTATTTTTATTGTGTGAAACTGCTTTAAACTATATGGTGGAACATGACCCATGGTAGGCCTATTCCACACATACATTACATACATACAAACATACATTTAGTACATACACATGTATAGAAGCAAACCCTTCTTACAGAGGTACATAGAAACTATAAATGTTATTGTGGAAAACATCTGGGTAAAATGTTTTTTTTTTCCCCCCATCTCGACCATTGAGCCAGAGGGGATGATTTTGATTTTGTCATCTATTTCCTATGAGATCCCTCGCTGTTCAGCAAGCGCTATCTCATTAAGTGTAGCCATGAGGATGATGAATGTGCTTAATGTGGAAATCAAAGACACTTACACACACACGATAATTGTTTCTGTTCTATATCACTAGTAGTGCCAAATATTTCCTATCGCAAAGAGCAAGAACCTGTATAGCAAGTCTGCTTGCGCATGGACTATGACATGAAAAATGGAGTTCATGAACCTCCTGACAGCATTTGGTGAAAGTTAGCTCAGCATTCAAACGACTACAATGATATGTCATGTGAGGCTGTATCTCAGGTTGTGATTTGAATGACTGCTAGATGTTGTGAGGCTAAGGGTGAGATATATGTCCCTGATGATTATTCATATGAAATATGGATTACTTCACTTTGGAGCTCCAACTAGGAATGACCGGTCATTCCTCATGGAGCATTACTGAGAAGTATTCATCATTTCTACACTTTCCATATGTTTTTTAACCTCAGACACCGTAAAGATGGATGCATTTTTGGGGAACAATCCAGACCCTACACGGGAGAGAGCCATGTATCAAATTATGCCTCTGTCCTTGAGGCATTTCATAAAGTGTGGCAAACTAACAAATCCCTATTCAAAGGTCATAATAACCAAAGCGAAGTTTCATGTTTACATTTGAGTAAGGGGAGGATTGATGAGTAGAAAGTGATTTCACAGGAACAGTAGCACAAGTTGCAGTGCACAGCAGTCTTATTGCCATCGTGCTCATCACAGTCTGAGATAGTGCTGAGGTTCAAAACACCGGTCCTGAGAAGCCATTTTGAAGCACGTCCATCACTTACTTTCTTCCTCACTACAGAACCTGGGAGGGTCACAGATTCTCAAAGAAGTTCCTAGAGCTAATACTGTTGATTGCTGCTGCAATACTCAACACTGATTTTACAGCTTTGCTGCCTATCCTCCAACTGATCAAACATTGTAAACAATTGTATTTCATCAGAGATCAACTTGCTAAAACTATTTGGCAAAACCTACTGAGAGAAGTTGAGGGGAATGACACAAGACATTATATTTAGTAAGAAATTCAGTCTTAGGAACCCGTACCTCTATCTTTATCTTCCATTAAAAAACGTCTAACTTACCGTGACTTTTGTTTTACACTCAAAGTAACAACGGGAATAGAAGAAATATATCTTGTCGGTTCTTAAATAACCTTTCAGTGTTGTTTCATATAGACCAGCTAGAGAGTGCTTGAAGGATCTAGACATGTTCGTATTGCCTTACCTTTAGTCTGAAGTACTTTTCTAGTTTTACAATACTTGACAAACTCTGTTAGAGTCATCGGTAAACTTTATTGCAACTATTGCCTATAGGCACTAGGAATTGGAGAAGAAAGTGAGGAAGAAGAGTTCAGCCAATGGTGAGAAACCCGCAGTGATAAAGGATTTCAAGCTGAGTGATAATATCAACTCAATCCTTCCAACAAAACTGAATATATTCATTTTTTGGCACTGAGACACATGGCTCCATCATCAAAGTTAAAAAAGGGTATACGTCCATCAGACTCTGCAGATACTTCAAAGCAAACATTCCGATAGGACATTCTGGAACCGTGAACAAGAGGCATATGTTTTATCTCACCACCTCATACGCTGTTCATTTAAAATAACCTCCACAAGCCAGATAAACCAGTGTGTCAAAACCAGTTGTGTGTGTGTGTGTGTGTGTGCGCGCGCGTGTGTGTGTGTGTGTGTGTGTGTGTGTGTGTGTGTGTGTGTGTGTGTGTGTATGTGTGTGTATGTGTGTGTGTGTGTGTGTGTGTGTGTGTGTGTGTGTGTGTGTGTGTGTGTGTGTGTGTGTGTGTGTGTGTGTGTGTGTGTGTGTGTGTGTGTGTGTGTGTGTGTGTGTGTGTGTGTGTGTGTGCATGTGTCAAAACCAGTTTTCTGAAATCTTCTATCATATATACAGCTGACTGCCCCCCATAGCCTCTGTTTTACCTGATGAAGCCTTTCAGCACACAACTGCTGCATGATTCGCGTTATGACATGTGACACACACACACACACACACACACAGAGAGAGAGAGAGAGAGAGAGAGAGAGAGAGAGAGAGAGAGAGAGAGAGAGAGAGAGAATGAGAGAGGGAGATAGAGATAGAGACATACACACAGAACAGAATTGGCAGGCTGCTTTCTTTTGGAAAGTCAATATATATTCTATAAATTCTCTTGTGAAGCAATTTCAACATAGTAATAGTTGGGGGCCAAAAAGACACCATCTCATCAGTGAACTCAAAACAGTGAGAAAGAGGTGCTGGCATTTGTTCAATAATACTGAGGCAGATTCACACGCTACAGCTAACCTGCTAAATGTAGGTTATCTATCTGGAGAAGGGGCCTTCTCTCCTGAGCCAAGGAGAGAGCATATGTCAAGAGTGTTTCCATTTTGAAACGGGCGTTTATCTTGAACAGTGGCCAGCTGAACGTGGGATACTGAAAGAGGAAAATTATCCCCAGCATCTGTATCACAGCAATTTCCATACAACCACTATGAGCAAACAGGAAATCCTATAAATTTTTTTTTTTTTACAAGCAATCACTGTGAATTTAATGTTCAATCCTTGAAGAACTGAAAATGTATGAAGCAATCACTCTTCATGTGATTTTACATGATTGCTGTCATTTGCGAAGATATGGCTTTCTGAGCTATTGTAAAGCTTCCCAATAATGCATGAGCATTTGCCAAAGTGGAATTTCAGATAGAGCAGAAAAGTATTAAATTACCCAGGTGCCTCATGCGAAAGTCCAATTAAACTTTTTTTATGAGTCCAATACAAGTCAAAATGAATTACAAAGCCCATCGACAGCTTCAGGTTTAAAAATCCCTAGGCGTTTTGTCTTGGGGACACTGTGTATACACACCCCTCCGACGTCTCCAGCTAATTGGAAACTTAAACGTGTTAAATTGCACAGAAGAGTAACTCAGCAACTGAGTGATGGTGTTGATTTAGACGAGATGAGAGCAGGAGGAGGTTCACAGCAGGGGAAGTGTGTGGCCTGCCTGGCTCGGGTACTTCGACTCTCAGTCGAGTTTCCAGGGGCCTAACTTATCATACCAGCGTCATCAATCACAACAACACATGCTCACGTATTAAAAAGTGAATACTGCATGTGTGAATAAAATACATATATTAATAATTACAAGCAATAAACACAAGCGCTTTGGGGTCCAGAATGCTTGTTGAATGATGAGGATACACTGTGGAGTTCTGGTTGAGAGGAGTCTGTCTGGTCTCCAGCAGTGACTGTCACATGCTAGATAATGTATCATGCTTGTCTTTCAGCAGCTGCAAGGCCCTATTCTGCACTAATTCAGCCATTATTCAAAGTATCAGTTTGTAGTACCTAGCAAATGTCAGCAATCAATCACTGGTCTTAATTAAGCTTCCCAAACCCCTTTCACGGATGACAGCGACAGTGCAGCATTCGGGGGGGGGGGGGGGGGGGGGGTGATTAACAAACTGCAAAGGGATCTGCTTACTCACCGCGATTATCCAGGGGGAGGGAACTGAGGGAGTTGCCCCGCTCCTCTTCGTTCTCCTGCTGCCTCTCCCTCTCTCTCTCCTCGGCGTGGACACTGCTGAGTTCCTGGGTCTGATTTCTCACAGGGTGTCCCCCATCTGCTTTCACTCTTAGGGGAGGTTGGCTGGTGGTGAAGAACCGCACCACGGGGAACGTGTGGATCTCGTGAACCCTCTGTGGTCTGGTAGTGTGCTCTGCAAAGTTCACAACGGGGGGAGTGACATGTTCCTGTGGCCTGTCGAGCTTCGCGCTATGCTCCAGGGAGGGTCTCCAGGGCCTGTGACCTATGCCCCTGTCTCGGTCAACTTCATCTTGGACAGGCTTGCTCAGTGTTTTCTTAATATTTCCATGTCCCTCATAGCTGCCCCTGTCTTGGTCAACTTCCTCTGTGATAGGTCTGCTCTGAGTATTCCTGTCATGACCATGGTCAGCAAAGCTGCCTTTGTCTCTGTCAATTTCTGCCATCACAGGCCTAGTCTGTGAAGTCTGACTATGTCCTTGTTGAGGAAAGGTGCCCCTCTCTCTGTCAACTTCCTCCATGACAGGTCTGCTCTGTGTAGTCTTGCTGCCGCCATGTTCAAGAAATGTGCCCCTTTGTGGGTCAAGTTCTTCCATGACAGGCCTGCTCTGAGTATCCCTGTCATGACCATGGTCAGTAAAGGTGCCCCTGTCTGGGGAAATGTCCGCTATCACTGGTCTGCTCTGAGTAGTCCTGTCATGACCATGATCGGCAAAGCTGCCTTTGTCTCTGTCAATTTCTGCCATTACAGTCCTACTCTGTGTAGTCTGGCTATGTCCTTGTTGAGGAAAGGTGCCCCTCTCTCTGTCAACTTCCTCAATGACAGGCCTGCTCTGAGTATTCCTGTCATGACTATGTCCAGTAAAGGTGCCCCTCTCTCTGTCAAGTTCCTGTATGACAGGTCTGCTCTGTGTAGTCTTGCTGCCGCCATGTTCAGAAAATGTGCCCCTTTGTGGGTCAAGTTCCACCATGACAGGCCTGCTCTGAGTATTCCTGTCATGACCATGGTCAGTTATAGTGCCCCTGTCTCTGGAAACTTCCTCTATCACTGGTTTGGTCTGAGTATTCCTGTCATGACCATGATCAGTAAAGGTTCCTCTGTCTTTGTGAACTTCCTCCATGATAGGTCTGCTCTGAGTATTTCTGTTATGTCCATGATGAGCGAAGCTGCCTTTGTCGCTTTCAAGTTCTGCAATCACAGGCCTTGTCTGTGTAGTCTGACTATGTCCTTGTTGAGGAAAGGTGCCCCTCTCTCTGCTAACTTCCTCTATGACTGGTCTGGTCTGAGTATCTCTGTTATGTTCATGATAGGCAAGGCTATGTTTGTGACTGTCGATTTCCGCCACCACAGGCCTGGTGTGTGTACTCTTGCCCTGTAAATGATCAGCAGAGCTGTCAATGTCGTGCATCGCAGGCCTGCTCTGTGTCTTGCTGAGTCTGTGGTCAGGGGACCCATGATTTCCTCTCTGTGGAAACACAGTGAAGGCATGTGAGGTAAGTGTTCTCTCCTCTTCCTCCTCTACCTCTTCCTCTTGTTCCCGTCCTTCATCTTCATCTTCATCTTCATCGCTCCCTCCTGCATCCCTATCATGGTCTGCAGCAGCAGTGATCTCCAGCGGGAGAACTTGGTTCTCGAAGGCTTGCTGCCAGGAAGTTGTCGTGACCTCTCTGTGGTGTTGCAACGTGGTCTTCTGAAGAGTCGTCGGGGCGTGGGTGGTCTCAGCGTGGGGCGTTGCTTCATGGTGGACAGCGAACGTCTCTCTGAGCTCTTGTTTCATGTCTCTGTGAAGACCCACACGCGGAGTGAAGGATTCTGGGTAGGACACCGAGATGATGGAGGACTCGGTAGGGGCGGCCAGATCTATGAGAGGTGGCCCCGGGGTGTCCGTGGGCATATAGTCGTAGTCAGCCTCCTCCTCGTCATCTAGATTGTTTGGATGCTGAGTGAAGAGAGGGAGAGTGTCTCCGTGGGCCAGTCGGAACGGCTTGGATAAGCTATCTCTCGGACCCTGGTGCTGAAAGATGAACTGCAGAGGGTTACCGTGAGGCCTCTTGTGCATGTTTTCCTCAGTGGTCATGGCCAGCACAGGCTTCTCGACTTTACTTGGATCGCAGTCTGGGACTGGGTAACACATGAGGTTCCCCCCGTCGTTGGGACAGTGGCACACTTGGCACGGGTCCATGTGGAACGAGTGTCCCGCCTCGTACTTCTGCTCATTGTGCACGCACCCGACGCGCTCGCACTGGATGCACCCGTCAGACGGCTCCGACAGCTCGATGCAGTTGGCCGGGATGTCCGGGCAGGGGATGAAGTGGCAGCTGATCCGCCCGCCGCCCTCAGGGCACGAGCACTCTGTGCTTCCGAAATCCACAAAGTACGACTCCGCCTCGGGCACTTTCCCTTCCTTGAAGCCGGCGTTGACGCAGTCATAGTACTGATACCCCTGGCAGGCACATCCTGTCTTCACGCAGGTGGCACAGCATTCGCCGCCTCCCAGCGACTCCTCTATGCAGTTCTCCAGCACGGGGCAGTCCACTCCAGTGCAGTCTTTCTGGCCCAGGCAGCCACTCAGGCTCAGCAAGAGCAAGCACTTCAGCAGCATTTTGAAGGTGAACAATCAAGGGCAAAAAAACCAGCAGTCCACTGTCAGCTTGGATTAGCAAGTGCTCTTCTCTCAGAAGCTGCTGACGCTGATTGAAACCTAGCAGAGAGGGATACAGAGGAACAAGAGAGCAAAAGAGGAGAAAAATAAAGAGGGGGGGGATTTTTTAACAAGTTAAAGTCGCTGTGCTGCTGATTTCCTGTGGAGGGCACGCAGCCAGGCTGACTCCCCGCGCTAAAAGCCAACATCTGGCTTCATGGCTGGGCTCAAGTTCTCTAGTTCATCTCATATTCAGAAACCACAGCACTGCCCCATCCAGAAGGGCTGAACATATTTTCCCTAATAAATACAGTCTGCTTTGTGCAGTGCACTTGTATGATCACCACAGCAATGCCACTGTCAATTGATGAGAAGATTCCATGGTCATGATTCCGATTTGGATTTTGGTTTGGACAAGACAAGCACAGACCATCAAAGGGCAAAATAAAACGCAGTTTTTTATGTATATCCCATCTGTGCAGGGATTATAAAAAGAGGTCATGACGAATGCTGACTATTCACGTTTCATGTGATTGATTTTTCAGTTTATTTGGCTTGTCATCGCTCCTCAGAGACAGAACAGTGAGGAAAGACCAGCAATGTGTGCGGACCTTGTGGTTTAAAGCTTCAAGATTGTGAATGACAGTATGGCTTTAATATTAACGCACACAGACCACGCAGAACGTGATGCCAATTTAACATGATGAGGTGTTTTGTGGGTAATCCGGGCATAGTAATTTCTGAAGCACCTCACAAAGTACTTCAGAAAAACTTCTGCCCAGACATTTCTGAACTATACATTCATGCGCACCTACAAATCACGCATGGTGTGTGCTTTTCATTTTTCATTCCAGCTGGATACACATTAAGGTAAAAAGGTAGTTTGGTCTTCCTCAAACTGTGTGCATTTCTGCTGTACGCATTATTTTACACCAAACTGTGTGGCACCTTTTTTCCCAGTCATTGTCAAAGAGTTTTTAAAGACTGTTTAAAAGATGACATTCTTGAGAGAACAATTCCTGTGAAGTGCAAAGCTACCCCTTCTCTCTTTACTGAAAGTGCCTGGGACACAAGTACTTCAGAGTCTTTGTCTATGTATTTCAAACACAATGTGCAGTCCTGTGAATAAGGTCTGAAACATATTTAGTGTGCTTTGGCAAAATGCCAGGCCTCTTCGGACCCCAAACCTCACATTTCACGCATGACAATCAAAGCACAAAGCACACTATTAGCCCTAATTGTACTAAATCAAGGAAACGATCTATCATCACCTACCTGTTAAGAATTAATCATACAAAATCTGTGTTATTTTAAAAATGAAAAAAAAATGTCACATAGCTTATGAGATTTGCTTATGAGAACCTAAATTATTCATCTACCAGTTCCACTAGTTCTACTATTTTTACTGGAGGTTTGTGCACCATCATGTTACTCGTAAACTATTCTTCCTTGCTAATTCGATTTCTTTACCGACGGCCACCCCTTGCAAATCACTTTATAAAAAACGGTTCCTGCACATACCAGATGTTAAAGCTGTCATACCCTGTCACTGATCACTTTCCCCACTGACAGAAATGACGGTGCATCTCAGTCAACTTTTGTGACAGTGTTTTTCAAACACTTCAGAAAGAAATCCTCAAACTGTTCGTCTGAATTAGTACTTGTCTGAGTACTTCTGAAAACAGCGCCTAAGCCTTGCATTAATTAGTTTAAATGAAAACTGCGTTGTTAGCACTCTCTGAGCATCCAGTCGAACGGCTCAAAGTCTCAGACTCATGACCGAGAATTTACAAAGACGGTGCACGCAACAGTTTAGCCCTAAAGGGTGGTTTCAAAAACAAACATCAGTACACACTTAGTTTTATCGAAGCAAATTGGCAAGCCTGGCGGAGATGTCCGTGCCTTACACAAGTCTGCATTCCCTGCTGTAAGATGAAGATGTCCGGGAGAGAAGTTCCCGCAAGAGGATCGCCTGGGCGTCTGTGCACTTCGCAACTTTTAGTCATGGGCTAAAGTGGCTGCACCTCTCGCAGAGGGGAGGGACAAACGTTTAGGACCTCATTACCCAGCTTTTCATCGTGCCCTTCAAGACCTCTCGCAGCAGGAGCCAAAAGCGAATCGGAATGATACAAAAAAAGCCTGGACATCCGACATTGCTTCACAGAATTCTCATATTTTCTCAACGATAGTAAGTCATGAGCGATTTATTTGACTGTCATCACTATTTATCTAGGCCTACATCCAGTTTCAGTAGAGTAATAGCTAACTTATTTTCAAATTGTATTTAGATTGTATTGCTCATATAATACATACAATTTTACAAATAAATAAAAACAAGGACCCGTGTCACATTTGTAAGGTGTCATAGAGGTGTCAGAGGTGGACTCCTCTCTGCCCCAAGTTACCCAGTGACAGCACACCTCATCAATCTCACCTTTAAACGTCACATAGCTACTGAAGCATTTATGGTCCCAGGTCAGGTCAACTTTATTTCACTGTGAAATACAAAAGTGTTTTGAACCCATCATTGACAGAGGACCTTGCTGTTTACAACGACACTGGTGCTTGTTTTGTTTGTTCCATTAGATTGCACTGTGGTACGCACACACATACGAGTTTGACCTTCAAAGACAGGTCAGTGGGGGTTCTTTGGGAATGGACACCAGAGCAAACTTAACCCATGTCAACCATGTTTTTTTTTAGGGCCTTGCATGTACCTTTGAAAAAAGAAAGGTTGTAACCTTGGCCAAACAAAAGCCCTGTGCTCACATCATTACTCACCCCTGCTGTCTCTTTCATGGCAGTGGGTCTGCCTGACAGGAGGTGTCCACTTGGGCTGAGCTCTCCAGGAAAGTTGCAGCAGAATTTCTGCTTACGGTGAAACTTCTCCAGTTACCGCTAATTGCTGCAGAGTCTCACCATGAGATGTCTTGTTCTGTTTCTCTTTCTGTTTCCTTCCGTCCCCCTCACGTCCCCCTCACGCCCCCCCCCCCCCCCCCCCCCCCACTTTTTCTCTCTTTTGGAGTTTGTAATCAGTACCCTCTTCAATCTCAAAATTCATTTTTTTTCTCTTGTGACAGCACAACACAAGACATGGCACTTACCTGTCATGTCTTTCCAAATTCTGCCTCAGGACACTGAAACATTGAGCTCATGTCTGCATGTAAACAAAGTTAGAAAACAAACAGTTGTCCATCTGGATTCAGAGAGGAAGACGGGTGATTTATTTCGTGTGATTAGACGTGTCCAGAGCGTGCGGCGAATGTCGGACTGTGTATATGTTTTTCGACAGCTATCCCAGGGTAATACAACAGAGCACTCTATGTCTATTGCAAAAGTTCACATTCAATAGTCAGTTTTGCCATGACCTAAGTTCCAGAAGTTTGGCACAGAGGATGTAAGGAAACAGTCTCCAGAGTTAAGGGAGGCACATGCAGCCCCACTGAACTCTTCCTCCAGCTCCAGTCCTCTAAGCCAGAGAACAATACAATAGGATAAATATGTCTGATGTCCTGGAAAATGTGTTCTTTGACCCAATCTAATCCTCTCACTGCAGCCAATAACATTTAACAAACAAAACACGGAGACAGTTTCAGGCTAAGAATCAAAGAACATTATTCATGCCAATGCTTGTCAGAAACAGCAAAAAAAAAAAAAAAAAAAAAAATGCAGTTGGTTCCCCTTTTGCACTTCAAAACCCCACACCAAAGGATCTCAGTTTTCTCTCAAACATCTGGACAGTGAGGAGGCTCTCCTTTGATCAGCTGGGGCTTTGTAGGTCGTCGTAAGCGTGTCAGTGCGCAGAATGCTGGCTGGGCCATGGAATGTATGTCCCTTCAGGCATGGGATGGAACTCTTGTCTTTGGAATGGAGGGCTGTTCTGATCAGCATTCCATCTCTTTGCTTATAAGAAGCCCACTTTAATGGCTGGGGGTCAGGATCTAGCAGTGCACTTGGGTTACCTTTGATAGATAAGGCTTTTTTTCCCCTTTACCTGCCCCCCCCACCCTTCTTGGAGATAGTCCTCCTCTACTAGACCAGGGCAATATGCCTCTTCTGGGCAGGGAAAAAGTGAAAGAAACAGCCAGAGAGTGAAAGAGTAGCGGAACAGAGATGGGAAGGTGCTTGCATGCATTTAGATGTCCTGTTTTGAGAAAAAGCACATTGAGAAAATCCTTTGAGTGCAGTACATTTATGCAGCTGATGGACGGAAACCCACAGCATCCATTTCATTTTTTTGTCACTCTCTCTCGCACCGTAGAGTGTCACATCCAGCGACTGTCTCAAAATAGCCCCCTCAGGGTATATCCACACGGAGAAAGAGCTCTTAGCCGGTCACAGCACCCAGGCAGACAGTCAACCATCTCGCCATGTGAACCAAAAAAAAGAAGCAAGTAATTCCAGGAACAGCATGGTGTGTTTGGAGTGTGTGAGCTGCGCATGATCAAGTGTGCACCCGCTGGGGGGGGGGGGGGGGGGGGGGGGGGGGGGTTGGGGGGCCAGGTAGTATTACTGACAGACGTGCTCTTTGGCGCGCTGGTGAGATTTGTGGAATCTCTGTGCGACCTCCAAGAGGCAAAGTTATCAGACACAGACAGGGCTTTGAGAGGAGCCCAGGGAGATGGGCTTTATCAGAGGGGGTCGGGGGATTTACGACAGTAGGACCCATGGCCTATTTTCTCTCTCTCCCCCCCCCCCCCCCTCACCTCTCACAGCTAGTCAACCTGGACCAGGAATGCTAAAAAGTGAACTTTAGTGTGATCCTCATGATAGATGAACAGCAGGTAGCTCTGAAATGGCCTGTCTGCACTATGTCGCCTGAATTGTCTGAATACGACAGACAAGACAAGATTTGGGAAAACTGCTTGTCATTTTTGATTTTGGAAACTCAATCTTCACTGTTATGCAAAGCCACTGGATATGTTTAGTCTACTCTATCAGGAAAAATAAACAGAACTCAGACTAACATGGTGTGACATGGTTGTAAAACTCTTGAAGACACCTGGAGTGTTGTCAAACATTTACTCTAACGTACAACGAAAATAAAAACATATATTTGAAATGTTTGAACATTTGAACACTTTTACTTTCAGGCCTTGGAGCAGAATGGC
>NC_137908.1:23728815-23753815 GCF_963457725.1 Sprattus sprattus | reverse complement strand
GTTACTGTTTTTCTGGTCGAACATTTGGAAGCAGTCCTGTGTGTGTGTGGCCTTGGTCCTTTCTCTGCCATGACAACGGTGTTGATTAGAGGGGATGGGCCGACAGTTAGTGCTAGCGGTTAGCGGCACTGTGAGTCAGAGTCTTTTAATCAGGCCGTGAAAATTGAAAAGCACTAACACAATCATAAAATGCTGGCTGGGTCTGCGTTCAGAGTCTCTCCCCCAGGTGTTGGATCCGCATTCATTTTCATTGTTTATACTGTATTGTTTTGGCTCTCCCAGAACATTTCTGTCAGGGTCTAATCCAAGAGATTTTGAAAGGAAATGTGTGTGTGCGGGGGGGGGGGGGGACGCTGTTCATCACAAATGAGGTGAACTCAACTGTCTTTCTCACTGTTTTCACCTTTGGGGCTAAGAGCTAAAATGAAAAAAGACGTTGGAGAGAGTGACTTATTTTGCTATCACACCTAACAAAACCGTAGACATCCCAGGAGGAACAAGCTTTGTTGCACGCCTCGATGTGGCATTCCTGCCCGTGGGCAGAGACGCCGTTCCTGAGAGCGTTTTCCCTCGGAATAATGGCTGAGGGCTTCTATGGACCTTATGGAAAATCTGCGGTCGGTTGCAGAGGTTGCGGTGACTCTCTGTGGAAAATCCATCACTCTTGTTTAACTCCAGGGACTGAATGTCCTTTTGTTTTTGTGATTTACAATGTACCATCCAGACACCTTTAGGCAAGCGCACTGAGCTACTTTTCCCATCAGACAAAACTGCTGCATCCATTCAAAAACATGGGGAACTATGCTTTGTCCAGATGCCTAATCAAACGGACAACTAAATTGTGTACCAGGTCAAAACTTAAAAGAAAAAAAATCGAATTAAAGCTCAAGCAATGAAAAAAAATAACGTCCTGAATGCCCTCGTGAGAGGACACTGATCTAAGCCCCTGATAAAACTCATCAGAGAAAAGGGAAGCAGATCTCAGCCCTGATTTATTTAATTACCAGACATGACAGCCAGTTCATTTTCCTCTAATTATCTTCACACTTGAATCCCAATATCACAGTAGTTGCCTATTACAGTTTGAACAGATACTTTTGTCAATGCAATTTACTCCAGACAGATACTGCTCTAAAACTGTGTATTAGCAGTTATCAAACAGCGTATTGATGCTTGGCAGGAAGATAGCATCGGAAATGAAAGTCACACATAAAAGGCCCTCTAAACAATGACAATAAGCCTTGCTAGGCGGATGGCGGAGGAGGAGGTCCGATGCGATGATAACTCCGTCATGTTGGGCTCTTTCAGCGTTACTTCATAAATGAAACACTTATTTTCCTGCCTGGGAGGAATTGTTTCGACAATGTGGCCATTTTTGGACCCCACACACTCAATCAGCGGCTGATTTCATGAAATATTCATGGGCTACCTGCAGCCCCTCAGCGAGAGATCTGTGTTTCAGCTTGCGGGGCAGGTAGTGGGAGTGTGTGTGTGTGTGTGTGTGTGTGTGTGTGTGTGTGTGTGTGTGTGTGTGTGTGTGTGTGTATGTGTGCATGTGTCTGTGTGTATGTGAGGGGGGGGGGGGGATGAGGGGTTGCAGGGGTTGGAGAAGATGGAAATACAGGACATGTGGCAGTGGCACAGGAGTGATCGTTTCCCAAATGATGAAGTGCATCCTGCGTGTCGAGAATGAGAATTGCGCCCCTGCAAAACAAGCAGCACTGTACCCATGTAATGCCCACAGCTCAACCAGTGCTCTGCCTGTACCCATGTAATGCCCACAGCTCAACATTTGCTCTGTGTGTACCCATTTAATGCCCACTGCTCAACCAGTGCTCTGCCTGTACCCATGTAATGCCCACAGCTCAACCAGTGCTCTGCCTGTACCCATGTAATGCCCACAGCTCAACCAGTGCTCTGCCTGTACCCATGTAATGCCCACAGCTCAACCAGTGCTCTGCCTGTACCCATGTTATGCCCACAGCTCAAGCTGTGTTCTCTACATGGGAGTGAAGCCCTTGTCTGTAATTCACGTCAAGTTTGCTCCTCAAGACTAAAAATGATTCACTCAGTTTACCCTTGACCACCCTGAAACAGCGCCTCCTGTCTGGCCAAACAAACGTGGCACGCTTACCCCTTCTGAAGGGGGTGTGGGCATGTGTGTGTGTCCTAGAGGATGGGGGAATGGGGGGGTGCAAGAGGGATAAAACACTTGGGACTTCCGCAGGGGACATGAGGGAGAAATCAAAGTGGAACCGGAGAGAGAACAGTCAGTCAAACACTTCTGTGTATGTGTGTGTGTGTGTGTTTGTGTGTGTGTGTGTGTGTGTGTGTTTGTGTGTGTGTGTGTGTGTGTGTGTGTGTGTGTGTGTGTGTGTGTGTGTGTGTGTGTGTGTTTGTTTGTGTCTTTGTGTCTCTGTGTGCAGTGTGTGTGTGTATGGGTGTGTTTGTGTATTTGTGTGTCTTTGTGTCTTTGTGTGAGTGTGAGTGTGAGTCTGATTATGTGTGTGTGTGTGTGTGTGTGTGTGTTTGTGTGTGTGTGTGTGTGTGTGTGTGTGTGTGCCTGCGTGTGTGTGTGTGTGTGTGTGTGTGTGTGTGTGTGTGTGTTTTGTACTCTACTGGATGTCATTCATTGTGAGTCATTCAGCTTCAAGAGACACCAAGATCAGAGAAGCAGTACCCCAGACATTAACATCAAAACTAAGCCCCACAGCTACAAACAAACCTAGTTCTGAAACACATTCTACATACTCACAGAGCATGTTTGTGTGCATAGTTAGAATGTGCATATGTACTGCACCATACATAGAATTTCACCATCTGAAAATTGAAGACCTGGATATGTTCGGTTTTGGGTTTGTGGGTCCTTCACATACTATATGTACAGATTAGCCCATGAAAATTTTAGCTCACAAACTACTTTTAGTTGTGTTTCTCATCTGTCACTTTCATGCTGAACATGAGTAAATGCCAAGGGCAGCTTCACCATACAGCAAAAACAGATATCGAAAGTTACGTATGTAACTACGGTTCTATGAATCACTGGATGACCGCTAGACGGTGCTTCAAGCACTGGATGATCCATCTCGCGCATGCGCAGGTTTGAGGACTAATACCAAAATTGTCACGTCGTGACCCCGATGACCCCCGGATAGTTTATATCTTCCGGCGGGGTCAGGGAAACTGTTCCTACACAATCTTCTCGCGAGAGCACGAGGATTCTGAGTGACAGAACGGTCTAGCGGTCATCCAGTGATTCATAGAACCGTAGTTACATACGTAACTTTTGTTCTATTTCATCCTTACTGACCGCTAGACGGTGCTTCAAGCACTGGATGACGTATACCAACAAAGTCACGAAGAACTCCAACACTTACCTCACTGAGGGAAGCAGCAGAGTCAGGCAACAGGACCACAGCCAACGGCTGGGGAGTGGCAACATACACCCGGTAGAACCTAGAGAAGGTACTAGGTGATGTCCATGACGTTGCCTCGCAGACATCTTCCATGGGGAATGACCCGCGAGGCTGCCCAGGATGTCGAGACTGCTTCTAGTGGAGTGGCACCTCACCCCGGATGGCAGGGGGTGCCCACATCCTTACGTGCCTAGGTGACAGGCTCACAGCCAACGGCTGAGGAGTGGCAACATTCACCCGGTAGACCCTGGGAAAGGTACTAGGTGATGTCCATGACGCTGCCTCGCAGACATCTTCCATGGGGAATGACCCGCGAGGCTGCCCAGGATGTCGAGACAGCCCTGGTGGAGTGGCACCTCACCCCGGATAGCAGGGGGTGCCCACTTCCCTTTTTATCTAGGTGACAGGATCACAGCTAACGGCTAGGGAGTGGCGACATACACCCGGTAGAACCTTGAGAAGGTAATAGGTGATGTTCATGACGCTGCCTCGCAGACATCTTCCAGGGGAATGCCCCGCAAGGCTGCCCAGGATGTTGAGACAGCTCTGGTGGAGTGGCACCTCACCCCGGATAGCAGGGGGTGCCCACCTCCCCTTTGTATAGGTGACAGGATCACAGCCAACAGCTGAGGAGTGGCAACATTCACCCGGTAGAGCCTTGAGAAGGTACTAGGTGATGTACGTGACGCTGCCTCACAGACATCTTCCAGGGGAATGCCCCGCGAGGCTGCACTGGTGGAGTGGCACCTCACCCCGGATGGCAGGGGGTGCCCCCCTCCTTTATACGCCTGGGTGATGGCCTCCACCACCCAGTGGGACAGTCGCTGCTTGGAAAAAGCAGAGCCCCTCCTAGGGTCACCATAGCAGAGGAAAGCTGATTCGACCGCCGAATACCTGCGGTCACAGCCACATATGCCCTCAGGGCCCGCACAGGGCACAGTAATTTCAAACTGTCTTCCCCCTCAGGGGGAATAAGTTGCGGCAGGTGGATAGGTCGATTGAGGTTGACTGTGTAAACCTTCAGAAGAAACTGAATTCGGCCGCAGGGTAACCCCTGGGCCATCCAGACTCCACCTCAACAGGGGCCGCTCATGGACAGTGCATGGAGCTTTTTAACATGCTTCGCCAATGCGACAGCGACGAGAAAGCCGTCTTGTTAGAGACCCACTTTAGCTCTGCCTGAGCCAGGGGTTCAAGGAGACAACACAAAGCATCAAGCACAAGGTGCAGATCCCATGCTGGGGCGCGCCGTGCTTGTGGGGGGCGCAGCCCTAGTGCGCCCCTCAGAAAAAGGGGGGACACCAACCTGTGGCCCCCCACCGTGTCATTATCCACCAGAGCATGTCGGGAGGATAGCTGCCACATACACCCCAAAGGTAGCCGGGGACCGGCCCCCATCCAGGAGTGACGCAATGCACGGGGCCCTCGCCATGCTGCAACCAGCTGCCACCTGTTCTCATACTGCGCCCGGGTAGAGGGTGCCCGGGCATTCAGTATGGCATTACGGACAACGTCCAAACATCTGTCAGTAGTGGGTTGGGCCCTGCGGGGCCAGACCAACAGCTGCAACCGATGAGGGTCAGGATGCCATATCCGACCCTGTAACTGAGACAGGAGATCCTTTCTGTCGGGGAGGCGCAGCCTGCACAGAAGTGGGAACCACGTCCTCCCTGGCCAGAAGGGGTTACCAGCAGCAGTCTGTGGCCCTGCTGGAGAACTCCCTGTAGAGTTGGAAAAATCAACGGGATTGGCGGAACGCAACTCCCCGGTGATTGATATGGGAGACGGTCGAAACCTTGTCTGACCGCACAAGCACGTGTCGGCCTTCCAAGAAGGGCAGAAGCCTGCAATGCCCTGTGCACAGCCCGCAGCCCCAGAGCATCAACAAGGTGACACCCTGAGTCTCCTGTGCCGGTGCTGCTCGGCGTCCAGATGAAAATTGTGAAGCCACCACTGGAGGGGGCGTAGCGACAGCAGGCCTAGGGGAACCACAGTAGCAGCTGCTGTCAGCTTCCCCAGAAGGCGCAGAATTCCGCGTAACGCAACTGCCTGCCTTCCTGAACTGGGAAAGAAGGTGTAGGCTGTCGTACAATCGCCGTGGCGATGGACAAGCCCTCATGGCCACTGAATCGAGAGTCACCCTGAGAAGAGTGTGATCTGCGATTGGACCAGGCAGCTCTTTGTTAAATTGAAGGAGACGCGTCGTGTCCAGGGCTATCTGAGCCCGGGACGGGGCACAAGGGGCCAGTCGTCCAGGTACGGCAAGATTGTCATGTCCTGCGACTGTAGGGGTGAGAGGGCTGCCGCCCCACACCTGATGAAGGCACGTGGGGAAGGGAGAGGCCAACTGGGAGCACCCTGAACTGAGGTGATGTCCCTGAAACGCAACTGCAGAACCCGTCTGTGGTGTGGCGCTATGGGTACATGAAAGTAGGCATCCTTGAGGTCTACTGACGTAAACCACGACCCCCTGGTTATTGTACGCAGATCCCCTTGCCATGCTCAGCATGCGGAACCTCAAGACCCTCGGGAGCCTGTTGAGGCCCCTCAGGTCGAGGATGGGACGGAGTCCGCCATCTTTCTTTGATACTAGAAAGTAGGTTGAGTAGAACCCCCCGGGTTGTGTCAGGGGGTCTACCGGCTCAATGGCCCCCCTGTCCAGGAGGGTGGACCGCTCCTGGGTAAGGGCCCGGGCTTTCGCCGGGTCTTCATGATGGTCATTTTGACCCGGCCATAGGCTGGGGGCCGGCGTCGGAACTGAAGTCGGCATCAGTGGGTTAGGTGGAAAACACCCCGGGTCCCTGATAGAAGCAGCCCAGTAGCTGAGCTGCAGCTGGGAACGCTGACGGCCGGCCACTGGGCATCAGCGCCTGGCCCCCCCGCCCCTAGGGGCTCTGGGGGGATGATGGGCCGCGCACGAAGCGTGAGGTTGGCCTGAGGGCTGTCGCTCTGGACTCTGAAGGCCCGCGCTTGCCGCTGAACAGGCTGTGGGCGTTGGGCCCCGTAGTGACCCCTTGGGTGGACCTGTGACTGCGAGCTGCGCCGTGGGGCAGCCGCAGACCTTCCAGGCCTAAGTCGGATCGGCAGAGCTTGGTTGCATCGCTGGGCCGGGGTCATTTATATTTACATTGTCATTTAGCAGGCGCTTTTATCCAAAGCGACATACAATGTATACACATTTCTACATTTACACTGATGGCACACTGCACATCAGGAGCAATCAGGGGTCCAGTGTCTGTTCAAGGGCGCTTCGACAGGAATCGAACTAGCAACCTCTTGTCAGCTGTTCAGGTGACAGACCCCACAGCTGCTCTGCCCCAGCCAATCTAGCCGCCCTCACTGCCTGCGGTATGTAGCTGCAATTCATGCAGGGGTTGTCTGAAAACCCTGCCCTCAGGTGCTCGACACAGAGACAAGAGGGGCATCGCTCATGGCCACCCTCCACCTGCAGAGGGCCCTGCAGACCGCACGAGAGTGGTTGCTCACCATGTCTGCAACCCACGCACCACTGAGAGAGAACGGTAGTAGTTAGCCTCAGTAGAGGATAATGGTCCCAACATAATGGGGACAATCAGAATAGACTAGGCGCAGGGAGAGGTAGGCAGGAACCGCTGCCTCCACCTACAATATTCACAGGCCATCAGTTACAACCCACACCTGTGCTGGGAGTGGGGAGCGAGAGCACTGCCCTCACCAGGAGAGGGGAATGGCCACACTCGATGGGTTAATCAGCATAAATATAGGCTAGATATAGATGCAGAATAGATGCCGGGAGAGGGAGGCAGGAATCGCTGCCTTCACCGACAAAATATTTGCAGGCCAAACTACAAACCACACCTGTGCTGGGAGCGGTTAGCGAGAGCACTACCTTCACCAGGAGCGGGTGGATAGCCACGCACAATGAGCTACACAGTGTAGACTAGATGCCGGGAAAGGGGGCAGGAACCGCTGCCTTCACCGACCAATATTCTCAGGCCAACAATTACAAACCACACCTGTGCTGTGAGCGGGTAGCGAGAGCACTGCCCTCACCAGGAGAGGGTGAATGGCCACACACAACGAATTACACGGTGCAGAGCAGATGCCGGGAGAGTGAGGCAGGAACCGCTGCCGTCACCGACAAATACCTGCAGGCCAAACTACAAACCACACCTGTGCTGGGAGCAGGTAGCGAGAGCGCTACCCTCACCAGGAGCGGGTGGATAGCCACGCACAATGAGCTACACAGTGTAGACTAGATGCCGGGAGAGGGGGCAGGAACCGCTGCCTTCACCGACCAATATTCTCAGGCCAACAATTACAAACCACACCTGTGCTGTGAGCGGGTAGCGAGAGCACTGCCCTCACCAGGAGAGGGGAATGGCTACACTCAATGGGTTAAGCAGAATAGATCTAGAATAGATATAGATGCAGAATAGATGCCGGGAGAGGGAGGCAGGAACCGCTGCCTTTACCGACAAAATATTTGCAGGCCAACAGCCACCAATACATGCATAACATGGTATGACTGTCTGCATGTATGGCCTAGGCCAGACTACTCTGTAAAGTGTCTTCGAGTATTTAGAGAAGCACTATATAATTGAATTGATCAGCTGGTTGATACAGACCACACCTGTGCTGGGAGCGGGGAGCGAGCACACTGCCTTCACCAGGAGAGGGTGGATGGCCACACACAGAACTGAATAACAGTATAATACTGGGCTTTCCCTCAAATATTGCAGGGAGAACTAATTTTAATGAATCTGACTCAATTCAATTGAGGATTCAATTTAGTGCCAGGGCGCCGGATGTGGGTTGCGAACCATGATATCTGGCGTGGTAACCAATGGCATGTCAGGTGGGCTAAGCATCACTGAAGAAAATATAGTTAACTGTAGTGATGTAGCCGTTCACCATGCGCAACTCCACCGCTAGACTGGGCCAGTGGGGGTAGCGTAACAATCGCAATAACACAACAGTGTAGTTTGGACGGTGGGAGACACGCGGACACGCAAGCCTTCACCAATTACCAAACATACCAGCGATTTGAAAATGAATTAAATTAAGGTACATTTTCACTTTGAAGCGCCGGAGGCGGGATGTTAACCCTGGTCGCTTGCGTAGTAACCGGCGACTTACCCAGTGGGCTAAGCCTGCTCAATGGGTTACAGATTTGAATTTTCAAGTCTATCTTAACCATGCAGTATACGCAAGTAATTCCCCTAGGGAATTGTAACTGCGTCTCTATGAGCGCTAGTAGAAGGAGCGTCTACATAGTATTCGCAAACATGGATCATCCAGTGCTTGAAGCACCGTCTAGCGGTCAGTAAGGATGAAATAGAACGGCTTTTATATCGGACTCAAGCAACTGGCAGCCTCATAAACAAAGCCGTGCTTTCCAGACAAATGAAAAGGTGCGAAGTAAACAAGGCATAGCCTGCAGATATTTCCCGAGACAGGTCTGACCATAGAGGGCTTTTAAAATGTCAAAAAGCCTGGCCTCTCTCCTTTTTTTTTTGGCGAGGGGGTGGAGGATCGGAGGTCTTGCGAGGCAATGACTAACCTTTGTGCTGTGGAGAATTGAATAATCTACTTTAGTATTCACCACTAAGAGCTCACTCCCTGCCAACACTCTGAAAATGTCAGCTGGAGTCAATGCCGCCCGTCCAGGGCATCCGCTGGAAACGGGCGAAACATTTCCACTTTTTATGAGGGAAACGGCACATGACTGCGTGAGACACTGGGCCTCTTAACACTCACTGCATTGTAGTCGTTAAAAAATAAACACTGTACTCCGTAGCCACAAATAAAAGTTAAAATAAAAAATAAACACTGTACTCCATAGCCACAAGTGAAAACATTTAAAATAAACCCTGTACTCTGTAGCCACAAGCTTTACGTTTATTATCGTATTACCTCATAATCCGCACTCACATCTCGTCACGTCTTGTTTTTGAACCCTCAATGCCGTCAAAATACCATAGTGCAGCTGTGATTGAGATGTTTGTTACTCAGCGCTAGGCTGCTCTGAAATCCACATGGGCCAAAGCCATATGGGCAGCAGTAACAGTGGTGACTACCTCAGGCTCTCATTCTCTCTCTCTCTCTCTCTCTTTCTCTCTATCTCTCTCTGTCTTTCTCTCTCTCCCTCTCTCTATCTCTCTCTCTTTCTCTCTCTCTCTCTCTCTCTCTCTCTCTC
Organism: Sprattus sprattus; assembly: GCF_963457725.1. Taxonomy (NCBI): domain Eukaryota; kingdom Metazoa; phylum Chordata; class Actinopteri; order Clupeiformes; family Clupeidae; genus Sprattus; species Sprattus sprattus. Next base: position 23,744,221 of record NC_137908.1, on the reverse strand, counting down.
TTTCTCTCTCTCTGATGTGGAGACAAGAAAACGGTAGGATGTCTACTATCCTCTCTATTCTCAGGCTTTAGGAGCACTCAGATGAAGAAATACACTGGAGAAGCCCCATGAATAACAGTTCACAATAAACTACATGAGGACAGCGCCTAACAGACCTTCCTGAATTGATATAAAACATGTCCACCTTCTGTGTATGTGTATAGACAAATCTTTCTCAATCCAAACCGGTTCCTGTCACGTCTCTGCATGTTCGCCGCTCCTCTAGAGGGCGTTGCCTTTCTTAGATCACGTTAGCACTCACCTTTCATCACACCGGGGTCTGTCGGTTCACGGTGCGCGGTGATTACAAACTTCCTACTTTAACACCGGGTGTCCCTCCACCTTCACTCCGTCATGAGTTTGCGTGAGTACATGTTTTCCGCGACATTGTTTCCTCTCTATGTGTTGAACGTGCACTGAAGTGAAGCACGGTAAACTAGTCACGTTACCGAGTGACTGTGTATTGAACGGTAACGCCGCTGACGTGGATAATTACTTTCTTTTTTTGGATTATACTTTCTCCGTTGTGGATTACCTTTTTGTTACGAACTATTGTCTCCTGTCGAGGATTTAAAGACGTTTTTAATTGTATCTCCTTATTTCAGCATACTGCCTAGTCTGTTACAGTGAACCTTTAATTAACAGACAATAACCTTTCCGTTTTCCTGCCTTGTGGAGTATAATTCGAATTACCATCAACTGAACTGCTCTGGGGAGCTCGCAGTTGACAGAGGAGTATATTGCCTTTTTCCCTGTGGATTACTTTGTGGATTATTATGCCTGCTCTGTTTAAAGAAGAACTTGTGTTTCAATAAACTCTTTTGAATCTCACCTGCTGTCTGCGCTTGTGCTTCAGACCTAGCCTGATAGCATGACGGAGTCAAAGCAGAGCACAGCAGACATGCAGGAGATCAGAGATGGCATACTACAGCTGGGTGCCTTGATAAATGACTATGGGCCCCGACTGACTCAGGTGGAACAGACAATGGCGCAGTTGACCAACTCTGTTAATGCACTGTTGGCACGGCCTCCGCCGACACCGACAGCTCCACATTTCGACAGAGGGGCAGGCTCCAGCACTCAGGCTGCTGCAGCCGTCACACCCGCTTCTCTTAAAGTTACACTATCAGCTCCACAACCATACTCCGGGGAACCTAACGCCTGTCGGGGCTTTGTGTTACAATGCGCTCAGGTGTTCCAACACCAAGCACATCCATTCCCCACTGAAGAGGTGGGCTACATTATTTCCCGCCTCTCTGGACCAGCCCTAGAGTGGGCGACTGCCGTCTCCGAGCGCCAGCTGCCGGAAGTAAATGACAGCCAGGCTTTTCTCCAGCGCCTGAGTCTGATCTTTGACACAGGACAGACTGAGAATCAGGTGGCTCAACGTATCCTCGCCATGACCCAGGGCAACCGTTCTGTTGCCCAATATGCCGTGGAGTTCCGCACGGTGGCAGTCTGGAGCGGATGGGAGGATCATGCTCTGCGACCCGCCTTCTATCGAGGCCTGCAGGGGGGGACTGGGGGCAGACGCTCGAACCGGGACTGGGGGCAGACGCTCGACACACTCATCAACCTAGCGATCCAGCTTGATGGCCGCATCCAAGAACGACGCCTGGACCGTCGTGAGAGCCGGGCACCAATGACGACCTTCCTGCCCCGGTTTACTACATCAGCTTCAGCGCCGGCGCCGACTCTGACGCCTGCGGAGCCTTTGGAACTCGGCCGTTTCCGTTTGAACCATGAGGAGCGCAGCCGACGCCTCCAGAGGGGACTTTGTATGTACTGCGGAGCTTCAGGCCATCAAAGGCAGCAGTGTCCAGACCTGCAGGGAAAAGACGACACTCGTCAGGGGGTCCAGGGTCCCTGGTGAGTGGAAGTGCTGAGACTCCTGGGGCCGCCAACCGCCTTTCCATCCCCATTCGCCTCTGTCATGTAGGCAAGAGTTTGCCTATAGTCTCCCTTTCGGCGTTAGTGGACTCCGGCGCTGCGGTTAACCTAATGGACATCACCCTGGCGAAACAGCTGGGAATTCCGACCACCCCCGTGGCCATTCCCCAACCAGTCCAGGCCTTGGACGGTCGTCCTTTGGGTTCCGGGCAGCTGGACCGGATAACGGCTCCTTCAATTATGTCCACTCAGGATGGCCACCAGGAAACCATCCACTTCTGGCTCACCACAACTCAGCAGGACCCGGTGGTGCTAGGCTATCCCTGGCTGGCGGTTCACGAACCGCAGTTTTCATGGGCGAACAGCTCTCCACTCCACTGGGGCACCACCTGTACCACAGCAGGCCATCTTCCAGCTCACACACCTAAAACGCCCTCCAGAACTGCATCTGCAGCCACCGTCTCGTCTGTTCGATCGGCGGGCGTTCCCCCAACCGTGAATTTCTTGGCTCCTCCCACCAAGACTGATCTGGCACTAGTGCCGACCTTCTACCACGACCTGGAGGAGGTGTTCAGTAAGCAAAGGGCTACCACTCTCCCCCTTTATCGGCCGTATGACTGTGCGGTCGACTTATTGCCGGGAACCTCTCTACCCTCTTTCTGTCCCGGAGACTCAGGCAATGAATGATTACATCCAAGAGGCGCTGCACCTTGGGCTGATTCGCCCTTCTTCGTCTCCAGCGGCAGCGCCCTTCTTTTTTGTGAGCAAGAAGGACGGTGGTCTCAGACCGTGCATTGACTATCGGGGGATCAATGGGATTACAAGAAAGAACAAGTACCCACTGCCCCTCATGTTGACGGCTTTTGAGCGCCTCCAGGGGGCCACAGTGTTCACGAGGTTGGACCTCAGGAACGCTTACCACCTCGTACGCATTCGTCCCGGGGACGAATGGAAGACCGCTTTCATAACACCCAGCGGCCACTACGAGTACCTGGTAATGCCCTTTGGATTATCTAACAGCCCTGGGGTCTTCCAGGCCCTAATTAATGACGTCCTACGGGAGTTTTTGGAGATCTTTGTGTTTGTATATTTTGACGATATTTTGATCTTCTCCAAATCTCTTAGCGACCACGTAGGTCATGTCCGAGCTGTTCTGGAAGCCCTCCTTCGAAATAATTTGTTTTGCAAGTTGGAGACTTAGGTTTTGTTGTTGTTTTGTTGTTGGTCCCAAGGGCCTTTCCATGAACGCAGAGAAGGTCCAAGTCATCAAGGACTGGCCGATCCCCACCACCATAAAGAGGATCCAGAGTTTCCTGGGGTTCGCCAATTTTTACCGGCGGTTCATCCGGAATTACAGCACCCTAGCAGCCCCGATCATATCACTGCTTCGGGGGGGGTCCCCGTCGGTTAGTGTGGACTGCGGCCGCTCAGAAGACTTTCGAGGACCTCAAACGGAGGTTCTGTTCAGCGCCCATTCTCACTCTCCCAGACCCATCCAAACCTTTTGTGCTAGAAGTGGATGCATCAGACTCAGGAGTGGGGGGCATACTATCCCAGCGCGCAGTGGAGGACGGCAAGCTCCACCCCTGCGCCTTCTTTTCCAGAGCTCTCTCCCCGGCAGAGCGCAATTATGATGTGGGGAACCGGGAACTACTGGCGATCAAGTTAGCCATAGAAGAATGGCGCCACTGGCTAGAGGGGGCAGCTGATCCCTTCCTCATATATATGGACCACAAAAACCTGGAGTATATCAGGCAGTCGAAGCGGCTCAACCCTCGGCAGGCTCGCTGGGCTCTGTTTTTCAGTCGGTTCAACTATGTGGTGACCTATCGTCCAGGCTCCAAGAATGGTAAAGCGGACGCCCTCTCACGCCTCCACATGTCGGAGGCAGAGCAAGTAGCTCCGAAAACCCATCATTCCTCCTTCAAGGGTTGTGGCCGCCGTTCGGTGCCTCCTAGAGGAGGAGGTTCGTCAGGCACAAGAAATCACCCCGGCTCCTACCAAGGCGCCTCAGGGTCTATTGTTTGTGCCAGCGTCGTGTCGGACTAAGGCATTCGAATGGGCACACTCCTCACGGCTTGCCGGCCATTCGGGAATCCGACGCACCATCCCTTTGAAGTCATGTGGGGCTACCCCCCACACTTGTTTCCTTCCTCGCTGGAGAATCCAGAGACGGTTCTGGTGGCCGAAGATGAAGCAGGATGTGGCGGAGTATGTGGCAGCATGCACCGTCTGCATGGCCGCAAACCCGGACAACCGGAGACCAGCGGGACTCCTGCAACCCCTTCCGTTCCACGCCGACCTTGGACCCACATCTCCCTGGACTTCATAACAGGGCTCCCTCCGTCCCAAGGGAACACTGTAATCTTGATAGTGGTCGATCGCTTCTCGAAGGCTGCTCGATTCATCGCCTTGGTCAAACTCCCCACAGCCAAACAGACTGCAGAGGTCTTGGTGAAAGAGATCGTGCGCTAACACGGACCCCCTGAGGATCTGGTGAGCGATCGGGGTCCTCAGTTCATGGCCCGCTTCTGGAAGGCCTTCTGGAGACATCTGGGAGCCTCCGTTAGCCTCTCCTCGGGGTACCATCCGTTGTCTAACGGTCAAACTGAGCGAGTGAACCAAGGTTTAGAAATCTATCTCCGGTGTTACACCTCCAAGGATCCCACCAAGTGGAGTCAGAATCTTCTGTGGGCTGAGATTGCCCACAACCAGCAGTGGAGCGCAGCCACTGGGACTTCTCCCTTTGAAGTCATGTGGGGCTACCCCCCACACTTGTTTCCTTCCTCGCTGGAGAAAGGGACTGTTCCGGCAGCGCGCAGTTCGGTGGCTCGCCTTCGCAGCCGCTGGCAGCAGGCTCGGCGGGCGTTACAACAATCTCAGAAGCAAATGAGCAACAAGCAGACCGACGGCGAAGACCCGGCTTGACACTCCGGACAGGCCAGCAAGTCTGGCTGTCCACCAAGGGGCTGGCTCTGAAGGGGGAGACCCGGAAACTAGCTCCGTGTTATATGGGGCCCTTCCGTATCCTCCGGAGGATCTCACGAACAGCCTTCCTTGTGGAATTGCCACACTCTTTGCGTATCCATCCAGTCTTCCATCGGTCAGCTCTGCGCCCAGCCATCTCCTCCCCCCTGTGTCCTGCCCTACCAACTCCACCACCGCCCAAGCTCATTGCTGGGGGTCCCACGTATACCGTTCAGCGACTGCTGGATAGGCGCAAGGATGGGAGATCCACCCAGTACCTGGTGGACTGGGAAGGGTATGGACCTGAGGAGCGCAGCTGGGTGCGGGCCAAGTTCATTGTGGACAAGGACCTCATTCGACAGCTACAGGCCTCTTTTCCTAGGCCGTCAGGTGTCGGCCCTCGGAGGGGGGGTTCTGTCACGTCTCTGCATGTTCGCCGCTCCTCTAGAGGGCGTTGCCTTTCTTAGATCATGTTAGCACTCACCTTTCATCACACCGGGGTCTGTCGGTTCACGGTTCGCGGTGATTACAAACTTCCTACTTTAACATCGGGTGTCCCTCCACCTTCACGCCGTCATGAGTTTGCGTGAGTACATGTTTTCTGGGTTCTTTGCTCTCCGCCGTGAGAGTCGCGACATTGTTTCCTCTCTATGTGTTGAACGTGCACTGAAGTGAAGCACGGTAAACTAGTCACGCTACCGAGTGACTGTGTATTGAACGGTAACGCCGCTGACGTGGATAATTACTTTCTATTTTTGGATTATACTTTCTCCGTTGTGGATTACCTTTTTGTTACGAACTATTGTCTCCTGTCGAGGATTTAAAGACGTTATTAATTGTATCTCCTTATTTCATCATACTGCCTAGTCTGTTACAGTGAACCTTTAATTAACAGACAATAACCTTTCCGTTTTCCTGCCTTGTGGAGTATAATTCGAATTACCATCAACTGAACTGCTCTGGGGAGCTCGCAGTTGACAGAGGAGTATTTTGCCCTTTTTCCCTGTTTATTACTTTGTGGATTATTAGGCCTGCTCTGTTTAAAGAAGAACTTGTGTTTCAATAAACTCTTTTGAATCTCACCTGCTGTCTGCGCTTGTGCTTCAGACCTAGCCTGATAGTTCCTTGCTTAAGGAGTTAGAAGTGAGCTGAGGTAACCTTGAGAACCATTGCAAGACTCTCCTCGGAACAGCGATGGGTCTGTTAAGTGTCGGTGCGCTTGACAATGCAAGCCAAGCCTGTTAGCGCGGTGAAGGGATGAAATGGCAAGTGGGCCAGACACGGCAGCGGGAGGCCAATGACGTGTGTTTCATTTGGATACCTCAAGCATGGCGTCTTCAGCTTTGCAGTCTGTAAAACACACACAGCACATAAATCAGGCCCGGTGATGTTAGCGCGCCGAAACAAGCCTCACAAGTCTTCCTCCTTATGATGTAGGCGTCACACACAAGGCTTCCCTCTTATTAGCCTGCCCTAGATTTGAGAATGAAGGCTCTCGTGTTTAGTAAGTGTGGCTTTTACAGGTCATTTATTACATACATGGGTGCAGTGGAATGTCTCAGTCATGGGAGAGCTGACTCATGGCTGAATACAGTATGAGTCGTTTTCCCAGTTTAGTACCGAATAAAAAAACATACTGACACACACTCACACACACACACACACACACACACACACACACACACACACACACACACACACACACACACACACACACACCTACTCGCTGTCAGCACGGCTTTGTCATGCTACATTGCCTTGTCACTCACCACAGCAATACTAGGCAGAGGCAGAGGGCTGGAAGCCAGGCTGCCCGCTATACTAGAAGTGCCATTTCCAGGGGGGAACCACCACCACCACACCCAACCCTTGTTTCAGTTTATTACTGCTATACAACTGTATATATACAGCCGCGGAAAAAAATAAGAGACCACTTCAAAATTATCAGTTTCTCTGGTTTTACTATTTATTGGTATGTGTTAAAGTAAAATGTACATTTTTGTTTTATTCTATAACCTACTGGCAACATTCCTACCAAATTTCAAATAAAAATATTGTCATTTAGATCATTTATTTGCAGAAAAGTGACAATTGGTCAAAATAGCCCAGGTCTCTTAATTTTTTCCGCGGCTGTATATGTACACCAGAGGGGTTCATAGAATGCTTACAGGTCTACAGACATAAAAATGGCTTTTCTATCAAATATCCGACACGGCTACAGGGAAGGGGGATGTCTACATAAAAACACCAAAATACATAATCTTCATCTTCATCATCATCATCATCGTCATTATGATCATCATCATTAGCGCCTATGTGGCGTCAAGGGCCAGTGACATGGTCTTGGGTTGTGTTTTCTCAGTACCTGCCTGTTGTGACGGAGGTGGTCCTAGCCTTACAACCAGGATAAGGAGCAGGAACACATTCCATTTAGGCTCGTTCCCCATCTCGCCCTGTGGGAGTCAAGGTGCGTGACTATCCGCTGTGTGGGTTGGTCATCAGAGAGAGAGAGAGAGAGAGAGAGAGAAAGAGAGAGAGCTAGAGACAGAGAGATAAAGAGAGGGAGAGAGAGAGAGACAGAGAGAGAGAGCAAGAGTCTCTTTCCCAAAGACAGCTGGGAGGGATGCTGTGAAACACACAGCATGAACAGGAATCCATCCCTTTTACATCTTCAAAATGAGCCTTCAGATACCACCCTCTGCCAACCGACTTTTGTGCTTCAGATACCACCCTCTGCCAACAGACTCGTGTGCTTCTGTTTCCCCTACGTATGTGTCCAAAGGTCTGTGAAGAAGCTGGTCCCTTTGTTGTACAGTGCATTTCATTACTGAGAGACGCGTCTAGCTGTTTTGTTCTTGGTATTCTCTAGGCAAAGTATATACGTGCACACTGTTCTTAGTGCTGTATTAAGATTTTTTTTTATTAAAAGCGCCTTAATTATTAAGCTGGTATCTTCCATGTAATACAAGGATGGTGACAAAAAAAAATACAGTTTCTATGAAGGAAAGACAAGACAAAGAATTGTATTTGTGGTCTGGCAAAGAAACTGCATGTAGTGTGTGTTGGAAACCTTGTGGGGGAAACGCTGTTGTGTTTCCCACCGCATCAAACTCAAATTAGCCTGTGGCTCATTAACTTCAACCTCACGCTAAATGAAACACCGCTACATCTGTTGGACACTCACCCAAAACAAAAACGTCCTGGCGCTATGTGAAGTCAGTCCCTGTGCAATCGGTTAGAATTAGCTATATGTGATCATGCCATGGACCACCTGCAAGTCATTATGCGTATTCTGTGCATGCTGAGTATTAGAAACCAAAGATGGATTGTGGAAGAGGCTCGGGCTGAGCTGGCCAAATGGCAGACCCATACCAGACCGCTGGTTTTTCCGCCCTACTATCCAGACCAAATGAAAACAGGTGGATACATGCATATGCACATACACATGCATACACAGACATGCTCAACATTAACTGTGCTCTCTCTCTCTCTCCCTCTCTCTTTATCTCCCTCTCTCTTCCTCTCTCTCGCTCTCCCTCTCTCTTGCTTTCCCTCTATCTCGCTTTCCCTCTCTTTCCCTCTCTGTTGCTCTCCCTCCCTCTCTCTCCCTCTCTGGCAGGGTTCCGATAGAACCAAAGCAAAAGAGAAACACAGAAACACACTTATAGTTTTCCTGTATGGATCACCCCATCCACACACCACATGGCAATTGTGTTACTTCACGACCATAAGAGTGGTCAGAAATCACACAATTAGACTACATGTAATCTCTCTCTCTCTCTCTCTCTCTCTCTCTCTCTCTCTCTCTCTCTCTCTCTCTGTTCCATGGGATGCTCTCTCTCTCTCCTTCTCTCTCTCTCTCGCTCTGCCTTGACACCTATGAATGGGCTCCTATGAAGCACGTAGAATCCATCCTCTCTGATATCAAACAAACTGCCTAAATTCCCCATGTTTCTCTGCATGTATTCTAGTTGTGCTGTGTGTCTCCAGATATTTGCTAGGCACAGATACATGTATTACAGTTAGCCTACATGTAGCAGATCTGGCAGCATAAATGCATGTGATGCTGCTGGTTGCCTCTGGGTTATGCAGCTTGTGAATGTACGATGGTGCTCCCCTTTGACAGACTGGCAGTTTGCATTTATGAACTGTTTGAGATATATCTTATTCTCCTCACAAAAAAAAACTAAAATACATGCTTGTGCACACAACAAGCTTGTGCACACAACAAAGGCACACACACACACCATACAGACACACACACAGACACACACACACACACACACACACACACCATACACACCATGCACACACACACCATACTCACACACACAAACACGCACACGTGTGTATGTGTACGTGTACGTATACGTGTACGTGTACACACACACACACACACACACACACACACACATACAGAGAGAGATAGAGTAAGAGAGGATCACTGGTAGACGTAATGGTAAAAGCATTGTCTATTTACAAGCCACACAAGTCATTTTAACCCAGGCACCAGTCATGCTTTAGTAAATGTACTTCACCACATAAAAATACAATCACATGGAGATGTCGGGAAAGACTTAGAGAAATGGATGGAGACATGAAGACATGGATGGAGACATAGAGAAAAACACACGTCTCAAAACATGCTCCCCCCCCCCAGATAAAAGGTAGAAGTCCTAAGCACTGTCCAGTGCCAAAGATAATGCACATTTGTCTCCACACTGGGAGCAGATGGACGATGCACATATTTATTTTTTAAATCACTGCTCGCATTAAACTCAGATTCTCAGATCCTACACGTTAAGCCTGCTTCCAGCATAATTCTCGACATACCTTCCATTCATCAGGCTCATTTCTTAGAGTTCTGTTTTTGTCTTGCCAAGACTTTCTTCATGGTCTCTTGGGAATGTCGTACAGACAGACATGCAGACAGACAGACCATCAGCAAAGAAGGAAGGTAGGGAGGGAGAGAGAGAGAGAGAGAGAAGGAGAGAGAGGGCAGGCTGCCAATAATTTGCCTGCACACTGGGCCCCATCATTTGCAACAATATGGGCACTAAAAGAAGCATCTGGATGCAGTTCTGTCTTGCCTTGAAGTTGCAGCGTCACCTCAGACAAAGGTTTAAGGACAGACGGATTCGGGGCTCTCACAGATATCTGAGGTGGCAAAACATGAGGGAAGTGTGTGTGTGTGTGTTGGGGAGTGTGTGTGTGTGTGTGACACCTGCAGTGCCGCCTAAATCAAAAGCCTCTTTTGGGGCCATCACAGATTGTGACGGGGAAGTCAGCCTGTTTGTTTTTTTTTGTCAATGCCCTGCTCCATGATTTGCTGAGCATACACCGTCACACATCTCTATGTATGTATGCATGTGTAGGTGTCTGTTTATGTGTGTGAGTGTGTATGCATGTATGTATGCATGTGTGTGTGTGTGTGTGTGTGTGTGTGTGTGTGTGTGATTGTGTGCAGAAAATCAGGAATGCGTTCTGTGATATCAATACACTGCACAGCTTCCATGCTTCGACTTCAAATACTCAATGGCTTCCACTGCCAGGGGTTTTCATTCTTTTCCCTCTTGGCTGTATTTTGGTCTCCAAAAGAATTAAAATCTGCCCTTGAAAAATCCAGTTTACGTTTACTTTGATGAAGATGGAGTCTGAAAAGAGTGTAGGGGCCAGACGACAGACCGTAGCAAAACAACATATTTCATGGTGAAGGGGCTTTTGTTCTCCTGATCCAGATGACAGCCCTCACTTCCTCTGCCCATGGAGGGCTGGGCTGGGCTGGGCTGGGTGTGCGTGATGGAGTCCCACTCTGCTCCAGAGGAGCTCACTCCGTTTGCATAGGATACATATAAAACATTCCCTCACTCTCTCTCTCACGCTCTCTCTCGCTCTCTCGCTCTCTGTCTCTCTCTGTGTCTCCCTATGTCTCTCTCTCTCTCTCTCTCTGTCTCTATTTTTCTCTGTCTCTCTGTCTCCCTCTCTTTATGTTTTGTTGTATCCTCTCTGCATTCCTCTTTCTACATTCCTGCAGTCTCACTATCCCCCCCCCCCTCTCTTGATTTCTCCCTCACGACTTCTATTTAGTTCTCTCCCCCCACTCTATTTTTGTTTCTGTACCCTCTTTCTCTTTGTCTCTCCTCTTTCTCCCTCTCGTCAGTCTTACATTCCCTTCTCTCTTAATTTCCATCTCTCTCTTTCTTTCTCTCTCTCTTTCTCTTCTTGGTCCTGTGCCTCATCTCTCTCTCTCATTTTGTCTTTAAGTCCATGAAGCGGATCAGGGACCACCCTACGCCCAAAGCAAGTCCTCCATGAGGTTGTCTAGACAGCTCTGGCCCTCCCCAGGGGACACATGTTTAATGGGTCAGGTAATTGACCTTTGACCTAATGCCCCAGACTTCCTCACTCATTTTCCCCTCTATTCCCATTCAAGTCCTCACAGAGTCCAATAAACTCAACAGCCTCTCCCATTGTGCCTGTCGTTTGCACTGGTGGACTTGCAGAGAGTGTTACGCCATCAAGACTGTGACCAGTTCATCCAGTCAGGATTTATATTTGCTTTCATCGCGTCAGCATTAGGATTATTTGCTATTATTTCTTTGGCAGATGTGACCCAAAATAAGGCAATGAAAAATGCATTGCTGTTAAAGACAAAACACTGGCAGAAGTGCTAGAGAACTGACTTTCAGCTAACTGGACCCAAGCACAAGAGCAAGGCAGCTGGAGACAAGAGACAGTTTATGACTAGTGATTGATTTGGTACAACAAACACTCATGCTCTCCACACAAAGGGGTTATGAGAGCTAGTTTACCATCGAGGATGGGTCATTCTTCCCCAAAAGCAAACCACGGCCATGAACACTAGATCCTTGTTCCTGGCATGGCTGGGAAAGTGAGCTCTGTGTTTGTGTGTGTTGGCTCCTCTTGGACCTGACTGATTGTTATTTGGGTTTTGTTCAAAGAGGTAGGCCCCTGTCTGCGTAGGGTTGGGGTGGGCCTCGCAAGTTTCCCTGATGTTGCCCCAGTTTGTTGGCAGGCAGGCAGGCCATCCATACCTTCATGCCTTTGAATGTGTCTTAACTCCTCAGGGGACTCTCAGGAGTCGTAGGATGGCGGCTAATTTGATGGAGCGCTTCAAAATAAACAAAATGCACAGAAGAAAAAAAAATACGTCTACTGTACATATCAAAACAAAAACAATGGCTTGAGAACAGAAGAAAATCCACTGGGAGTTTCCACCCTTTACAGACATTAGGCCTAATGAATTGCGATAGGTGTAGGAGTGAATGTATTTGCATGGCATTTTTATCTGCCTAATTTGCAGTGTTGGAAGGGCGGATTCTTGCTGTGGGCCAACCATTACAATAAAGGGGACTGGGGGAATGTCTGGGTGTCTCGCCCTCAGACTTTTAAGCAGGGCCAGCCTCTCACACCCAAACCCAAAGCTGACGCTCATGTTGCAGCGCTAGGGTACGCTGGCTACAGAACGCAAGAGCAAAGTCACAGGATGTCCACAGTAGAGAATTGCAGGACATACAGTATGCCTGGAAAGCAGTAAACTCTGTCATTTACATTGACCTTTACGTTCATCATTTGGCAGATGCTTCTATCCACAGCGACTTACAAGTGAGGTACAACAATTCAGTTACAGTGAGTGAGTAGATCCGATGGGACTAAGCACCACCAAAGCAGCACCAAACTAATACTGGTCTAGTTGTTTGTTCTTGTGTGGCCCTGAACTGGTACCGGACCAGATCATTGTGGATCAGGGGCCGTATTCACAAAGAATCTTAGGGCTAAAAGTAGCTCATAAGTGGCGAATTTAGGAGAAACTCCTAAAAATAATGGGCGTGTCAGTCTTAAATGTAGGACTCCTATTTTTTTTTACTAAGAGCAATTCACAAAATATTTTATCCCTAAAAGTAGCACCTAAGTCTAGGACAGCTTAAAACTCCTCATGAGGACTCCTAAGTCACTAAGACCTATTCACAAAAAATCGTAAGATGGCTGCAGCCGACTTGGAATTGATAAAAGACATTGCTTAAACCGTGAAGGTATTAATATTGTCGTAGAATTAGCGCGGGATGCAATGACGCCTTTAAACAACGCTGTGTCCTGAAGTGAAATGTTTGGAAACATAAAGATAGCCTATTTGGCTTCGCGGAAAACGCAAATGACGACACTGGGAATCATCATTCAGCCGTTTAATTCATCAAACTATCAACGCACTGTAGACCCCACATCATCCAACAGTTGGATGTACCGATGACTTGTGCATTTCAACGGAGAGTGGTCTGCAGCAGGTTTTTGAGAACTTACCAGCTGGATGCCGCTGGGGTGACAGTGGCTATTGGTCCTGGGACCAGTAGGCTTTCACTTAGGCTATACGTTTCACATTCGTTTCGCTTTGATCAATTAAGATTGGAGGGCTTAAAGGGCCGCATGTGCTGATATTTGAAGTGGTCAAGGGCTGGAAATATAATAGCCTAACAGTTTGCTGGGTGCTTTAATTATTACTGCCTTGATTACATGCAATTGCCATATTTTATATTGATCGCTTTATATTTCTCTTAACGTGCAAAGTGTCATTCCCGTTGGATGCACAAACTTGTCATCATGCGTGTGCATTCTGCTAAATGCACTGTCCATAACTATTTAATATGACTTAATTTGAAGCCTAGGTTATTCTCTTATTTTCAGTCGATATAGTGGGATTGTTAGAGAGACGTCACGAATGAGTTTTTAATGAGAGAGCCTGTCAACAACCAATCACCGTCCTCACCCCTTCTAAACTCGTGCATGAGAAGCGACGTCATCCATAGCAACGGAGTTTTTATCTTAAGCTTAGGAGTTGGTATTATCCTTAGTATGAGTAGGTCTCAGAGCCGTTGTGAATCACTTTTAAGAAATTACTCCTACGTAAAAGGTTTTAGCGCGAGTTAGGAGCACTCCTAGTGGTAAGATAAAAGGCTTCGTGAATACGGCCCCTGATTCAGATTCCCACCAGAATCATCTTTATTGTAGGGAGCAAACATCAATCACAGGACTGGACAGATTAGCATATGCAATAAAAAAAAGTGATTAGAACTCTAAAGGATGTCGCCGTTTAAGGGGAATTTGCCTCTTATTTGTGTTGATTGTTGAACTGAGGTGGCAATTAAGACAACCAACAGAATTTATCATCAGCATTGTGCACCTTGTACAGCTCAAGATATGTAATTGCGCTCATAATTTACCTCCAAGCATGGGAACTCATGCCTCGTTCATCTGGCTCATGGTTCAAGGGCTTTTCCATTGTATTTCTTTCTGTACTTAACAAGGTTTAAGCAGGGAAAATTTACAGCGGTCTACAACTCTAAAGATATTAACACAGGGGCTTGTTCAAGAAGCAGCAGTAATCACTGTTTATGGGTATTGTACCCAAACAGAAGCTATGTGTGTGTGTGTTGGGGAGTGTGTGTACGTGTGCCTGGAATTGGTCCAGCCTTGATGTGGCAGAGTAGGCAGTAACTGCAAAGTAGGCAGCCCTTGGAGGGCACTGGTAAGAAGCAAGGACACTTACACAACTCCATTGTCACCATACAGGTTAACCATAGCCGTGATATGGTTAACGTACCATAGAAGTACCTAATCCTTTCCAGTGTGGGTCAACAAATGTCCACATGTCCATCTCAGATGCTCAGGAGGGATGGATCCAGCACAGCCCGGCCCGGCCCAGCGAGTCCACGTTAGATCAGGATAACATCTGTGCAGGCGTTAGTCACTCCCTACTGCCACCTGCTGGTAAAGAGAGACCACTGCAGACACATCATTCAGCTGGTCATTTGTGTGACTGTGATCTCTTAATCAAGGCCAGGTGGGGAAGTGTGGTGAAAACTATTATCATTGTTACACTTGCAACCCAGGAAGACCTAATGCCAGATGTAGAGTACTATAAGCAAGTCCAGGGAGAAACAGCTGTGTAAAGATTAGGTGAAAGTGAGTCCTATCCTTGCACCCAAGGTTTCTTCAAAAATCTGAATATTCTTCTTTAGTCCTTCATCAGCTGTACAGGTGACATGTTCTTGGGACTGGAATGTAGCGAGGAAGAAATAGGTGGGGGCAGGAACAGGACTACTGATTCCCCCTCTTTGCATCGCACTATACATGCATGGAGACGGGCCATGGAGGAACTTTGCCTAAATGTTGGTGGGAATGATCCAACATCTTGTGAAGGTTGAGTTCAAATTAACATTCAAACCGAAAACAAAAAATGGTAGTTTATAGGCTTTTTAGGGATAAGCCTCTTTTGTTTTTTTTGCGTTGGCTCTGTCTGCCATTCAGTGCCAAGATCATCTGACGTACTCTTTGTCACGAAGCGCTGAAGGCAAGTCTCTCCCCGTGAGACCAGGACCGGACGACTCTGGCGTTTCGCTGAAAAAGACCCTGCTCTGAGGACACACGCTCACTGCACCGAGACGCTTGCTAACAGTCCTGCCCTTTTTATTTCTGGCTCGGTCTGCACAAGGAT
>NC_137908.1:23658815-23723815 GCF_963457725.1 Sprattus sprattus | reverse complement strand
GTCCAGGAAAACACAGGGCAAAAGGGAGCTGAAGCTGAAATGGAGCGTTGAACATTAGGGCTCTATTTTTCACCATCTGTAAACACACCTGTGTTTCAGAGATCAAAAATGTTTCTCTCTCCCTCCGTAGCATTTCTCTCGCTCTGCATATCTCTGGGGATTTAAAGCTTATTTCAGCTATCAGAGCTATCAAACATTAATGCCTGAATCCTTTTGATGCTATTGTTTGAGATCACTTCATAAACAATATGCTTTTATGGCCAGCAACAATCATCATTCCTACAAGGGGAACATATTGTGGTGGAAAGAATAATTAATTTACACAATACTGTGATGCCTGATGATATTAATCTCGTCTTTCTTATCTGAATGAACCACAGCGCCACATCATTTGTCACCGCCACAAATTTGACCTTCAACACAACATTGTGGAATTCAGAACTCTATCTTTTTCTCGTTGTATGGATATGAAGGACACAGTATATGAAGGACACAGGACACAGGAAGCAGAACTCAGCAACGTCCCCACAAAGTGTCCTACGCTATCCAAGATTGTTGTTTATCGCTCACCTGAAATTTCCATGTCTTTTTTCTTCACCCCTAGACAGCATTGCGTGTTTTGCCAGGACACCTCAGGTTTCTGTAGGCCTCGTCACCCACCAAGCATCGGGCCGTCTCATCTTGCATCATGCCTCCAGGACCAGACAAGTCTCGTCTGCGTCCTCCACCTGTGTGACCCTGCCGGTGGGGTTTAATGTGAGGTAAGGGGTCGGGCAGGACACACGCTACATGTTACGTCAGGCCCTATAAAGAGAACAAGCCTTGGAGAGGGTGCCAGGTCTGTGGTCGTTAATGAGCATGTGTGAACAACATGACAGCAGGGGAGCCGCTCTAAAGAGGTGAGAGAGAGAGAGAGTGAGAGAGAGAGGGAGGGAGAGAGAGAGGGAGAAAGAGATAGAGAGGGAGGGAGCGAGAGTGGTGGGAGGAGAGGGAAAGAGAGAGAGGGGGATATGGGGAGAGAAAGACAGAGGTTTAGGGGAGAAAGAGAGAGAGAGAAAGTGGTGGAAGGAAAGAGAGAAAGAGTGGGAGACAAAGAGAGAAAGAAAAAGGGGCTGAGTGGGAGACAAAGAGAGATAGAGGCAGCTTGCATGATGCAATGCTGGCCAGATGCTAGTTTGCTGCTGACTCATTAAGAAACTTCTGCAGGTTTCTTTGGGATGCGTCAGACCTGGGCGGCCCCGTTGTGATCAAGACACGGTACACACAGAAACTCCACCAGCTGGTGAACGTAGCACCAGTCCTGTTTGACCTGCAGCTATATGTCCTCTGTGTCCTGTTTGTGTGTGTGTGTGTGTGTGTGTGTGTGTGTGTGTGTGTGTGTGTGTGTGTGTGTGTGTGTGTGTGTGTTTGTGTGAGTGTGTGTCTGTGTGTGTGTCTGTGTGTGTGTGTGTATGTGAAAACATATAACCACTAATGTTTCAGTTGAGCCTCAAAGTTAACGTATAGTTCATGTATCACTCCACTCACTTCAACATTCTCCTGCAATTAAAAATGTACTTCTAAAGAAGTCTCATAACACCACTAGAGTGATATAATGTATCACTCCAGTCGCTTCAACGTTGACTTGCAATTAAAATGTACTTCTAAAGAACTCTCATAAGAGTGATACCTTTCACGGCTGTCAGTGGTTAGTGGACATGAACCCTCCCCATGAGACTTATCATAGCATATCATATAATTATTATGTCTATATAAATACCATGTCTATATCATCGTGTCAGTTATTGTTTCATGAAATTGCAGTATCACGTCACCTTTTGCAGCGGTTTCCAAGACAGCTGTCATGTTAGACATCTATACCACAAAAAATAAATATTCCACATGCCGTCACGATAGCCTCAACATTAAACACATCACATGGCACTGTCAGCTCAATGTGAGTAATCTGCCCTGAGACCCTGAACAATGTCCATCATAACACACTAATAACAGTCATCTTAGTCTGTTAGTCTTAATCATGGAGGCTATCATTGCATTCCTCCAATGGTAGGGTCTATACACGGACACAAGATCAAGTTGATTACACTACCTATTCAAATCACCATGGTGCAAATATGACTTGACAGTGGTTGTTTCAGTAGGAGCCCAGAAAGAAGCCCATGAAAGAGAGAGTGAGAGAGAGAGAGAGAGAGCGAGAGCGAGAGAGAGAGAGAGAGAGAGAGAGAGGAGGGAGGAGAGAGAGAGCGAGAGAGAGATGGGAGGAGAGAGCATAATGGTGCCTTAGATGACTTGATAGTGGTTGTTTCAGTCAGAGCCCAGGCAGAAGCCCATGGGGAGATCTTCTGTCTGTAAGGAGTGACATCATCTCTCAAACCCCCACTGGATTCAATCCACCCTCATCAGTAATGTTTGGTTGTGTTTCTTCACAGTGACATGGTGGTAACACACATATAGCGGTAGCAAGCTATTATTATAACATCTATCATAAATCATATTTGAATACAACACTGGTGTAGGTCATACACACCAACAACAATGACATTTTAGTTTAGATTTATTTATTCAATTTGCACATAGAGGTACTAAGAGCACCATATGGCACTCCCTATTGTGCAGCAAAAGACCAAGCAAGCTTTAGAAAACATTACATTTGAAAAGGCTGTATGAAAACTTAAGGTGCTTTTAGTCAGCAGCGCATAGAAAAAAGAAACAGAAAAAAACATAACAACTCAGGATCAATAGTGGACAGACATTGTGCACATCCACACAAAAAAAGTGCATTCAAGTTTTCTATCCACCTAAATGTTATCCATGTTTTACACTATATCCACCCTCTGGTAAAAGTGGGCTAATGTTTCTATCAGTCTCCATCCTGTCAATACGAGAGCCTCATTAGCCTTCTTTCCACCAACACTGGTGATTTACAGGCTGTTGTTGTGAATGGTACTGAACCTGTCATGGTGGGGGGGTGGGGGGGCTTTTGTGCCATTGTGTTTTCTGAGAGCCCTCAAAGAAGAGAGGCGAAGAGTGGGAAAGAGAGCACCAGCAGCTCATTAAAGGGCCATTAGTCAGTTCCCTCAAGCAGATAAAAAAAAGAGAGCAAACGCAGCTAATGACAACAGACAGGCGGACAGACGCAAGCCTCAAGATCCGCACAGAAAGAAGATCTCCTTTCAAAACGCATTAGGTCTCACAGACTTCTACACACAAAAAGAAAGGATCCTTGGTGTGCGTTACGTGCAGTTAAAGTTTTTTTTAATGGTGGGGGGGGGGGGGGGGGGGGGGGATATTTGCACTCTGTTTCCCTTGCAGTTGACTTATTTTACACCCAGAACGCTCCCATGGACTCGTCTCATAAATAACACATGCAGTCAGAGCTGATAGAGGAGCAGAGGCAGGATGAGTCAGGCTGCCAAGACGGAGAGATAGAGAGAGAGAGAGAGAGAGAGAGAGAGAGAGAGAGGGAGAGAGAGACAGAGAGATAGGAGATAGAGAGAGAGGGAGATAGGGAGATAGGGAGAAAGGGGAGCAGGTCCCTAGAGGCACCCACACACACACCTGTAATTTCCCTCTTGGGTTGTAAAAGATGCTTGATCAAAACTACTTTGTGTGTGTGTGTGTGTGTGTGTGTGTGTGGGTGGGTGTGTGTTTGTGTGTGTGTGTGAACCGGTTTTAAAGAGTTGTGTTTATATGGAGATACTTCAGACAAATGCAGTCTGTCTAGTGCACATGTTATTACAATTAAGGAAAGATTCCCTCACCAAAGTCAGGTGGTGGGCTGCCACATTAACAAACCTCCTAACAATGCCTTACGCTTTTAAACCGTTAATGGTGCCGCTTCAAAGGCCGATAACAACCACTCAACGCCACCCTCAAAGGATGTATGCAATCCAGATCCCACTCCACGCCATTGGATTCACATCCATTACTATCACCATCTATAATTGAAGGTACCCTTTTTAAGCACGATTAACCATCCAATCATATGGAAAAAGTGCTGTCATCGTATGCTCTGTGTTCAGCTCCAACGGCTGAAAGCAGATCAGGTGCTGGCAGGTCTGTTTGTTCTCATTCTCTGAATGGGGTCGCATTTTGACAGATCAAACTTTACTGCCTTTCACAGCACAGTAGTAAAATGACATCATAAGAGGCTCTCCGATCGAGGCGACTTTAGCTTTAAAACGATTAATTTCAGTCAAGGCAGGATTCACACAGGAATAAAAATATTCAGATTAGGGATTAAAGTACAACACACCTGGATGGGCTGTTAATAACACTGTACAATTGAATTCACATGAGTGTGTTTTAAATGGGTCTGTGAATACCTAATGACATTAGAATCTTCCTACTACAAAACAGATGCCTAACTTTAGGATTCTGGTGTTAGAAAAACGTGTCTGTGTACCTTTATAAAATACAGCAAAAAGCACAGCGATTTTCCGAATGAAAATATGTAGATCAATATTCTCTACATTTACAAACATAACAAATAATTCAAACAAATATAATCTATCATCACTAAAATAACAAATGAAAAAACTCAGTATGTTAAAAAAAACTGATCCTAATAATTGGTTTCACATGTATTGTGATGAATTCAGTGCGTAAACCTACTGTTTGTTGTTGGCAAATCCATAAATCTGAAAATTGCACTTCTGCTGTGTAATTCTCTAATTGCACTGCTGCTGTGTAAGTCTGTTTGATGTATGTGGCTATTGTCCATCAAGTCTAACAGACAGTTCCCTCAAATTGGAAATTCCCTTTCCTAGATACTCACTGGCGCATGTAACTTAAGACCAACATTTTTGTTTTTGCATTTCTGTTTATGCCATTTCAACTGTTAACTGTTTACAGTACAGTGCCCCTGTATCCACGGGGGATACATTCCAAGACCTACCACGGATAGCTGAAACCACGGATACTAGCGAACACCAACAACAATAAGACATCAACAACAATAACTAATACAATTACAATTAGTCCAATTATGACAATATAACATAATAAAAGATATGTGAATTTGGTCTCTCTCCTGAATAAATGGGATTATTGCTTCACGATGGAGCAATGTAAGATATCTTGTACACAACTTTTTAAGCTTCCTTCCTTCCTTTCTTTATGTTTATGTTCTAGGCCCTCCCTTTGATAACAAGGACGGAGGAATCGAAGACAGAAATACATGTGAAATTACGAGCTTAAAGGCGTGAGTCACGAATGGAGCGGCAGAGCGGCACAGAATTTAAAACGTATGAACGGTTTGTTTTGAGATTTTTTCCATTTCATATTTTAAGCCACAGTAAACTGTGGATGGCTGAAACCGTGGTTACAGAATCGGTGGATACAGGGGTCACACTGCATAAATAAAGATGTTAGCTGGCCTCTGGAATAGGTGTGGGCCTGATCAGGTCCAGTTCTGTTCTAGGGCCTGTCTGTTATCCACGACCACATTGAATTAAATCATGAATAACTTTCTCTCATTCTACAATCACACAGCACTTACATTAGTGCTTATAACTCTTTTTACGTTAAAGTACATTTTACTTCACTAAATTAATTTAAACATGAAGCTTCTCTCCACTAGAAGAAGCCATTTCATCTTCATGAGCTGCCCACTCTATTGTAATTAGCTCAAAGTCCCTGACAAGCTATTATTCCTACCGTCTAAAATCCTGTTATTCCTGTTAGTTATTCCTACCCTACCTGTAATGAGTATGTAATTCCTGTGAGTTTGACCTCTGTGAGAATCTGCCCACAGCTGGGGTGAGGTGTTTTACTGGTCATAGAAATGTGGTTAGAAAACATGCCCTGCACAGAGTTCAAACTGGCCACTTGAAGTGGGAGGATGGTAAGAGAATCAGTCGGTTCTCTGTTAAACTCCCTGAATGCAAAGTCAAAAGACACATCCTGTAAGGATTGAGACTAGTCTCATAGCATCTCAGATAGCTGATAAAGGACAAAATACATTACAATACCAGTTGGTATGCCTTTTCTAACGTTTTGTTTACATTTCATTCTTTCACATGCTAATTACAACCAGTTTTTTTTTAATTTTATTTCATAACAAATAACATGCCTTTGGTTATTTCACCTTTATCAGCCAGCAGAGAAAACCAATCTGAAGTCCATCCCTGGGACAAGCTCAGCCTGTGGGGTCCAGTAAGGATGCTGGACTTCAGGCAGCTCCTGCTGTCCACAGCCTCAAATGGCATTGAAGGTTGCCCCCGACGACACCGACTTGCTCATCAGGAGTGGCATGAGCGATGACTCCGCCCCCTCGGCGGCCCCGCCTTCGATCAGGCCCTGCTGGTGCAGGTTGAGGATGGAGTCGGCGATGATGCGAGCGGTCTTCTTCTGGTAGCCTCCTGATGTAACCATGAGGATGGGGAGCCCCCGGCGACGGGCAGCCCGGAACACGATCTCATCCCTCTTCACAATGCCCTAGGGGGAAAGGACAGAGGCTGGGGTCAGTGCTTTAAGGTCTGGTCTCGTTTCTGGCAAAGGTTGCTAACATCTGAGCTCAATGTGTGGGTAAAGTTAGGGTAAGGAATTGGGTTTGGTTTAGGTGATGTTTAGTGAACAATTAGAAAGAGTGAACTTGAATTTTAACAAACCATCTGTAAAGTCTGCATAGGTGGACTATCCCAATAAAGTGTTATGAAAGTGATCTAGTCTTATTGTCATCTGAGATGAGTACAACATAATTATGCATTTGAAAAAGCATTTGGACAGGGGCATTCATGTATTCATTCCGTCATTCATTCATCACAGTAAGTTAGTTACAGTACATCCAGGGAGTTAGGTACAGTGTATGCACTTTGTGGCATCACGGTGGGCCAGCTTATAGTGGGGTGTGGCATTTCCCGGGAGGACTGGCTGCCACACCACAAGATGGCTGCCGGTCCAATGACTACAGGCCCCAGAATGCAGCAGGCACCCAGGTGTAGGTGCTTAATTGCAGGAGCAGATAAGGCAGGTGGTGCCTGTTGTGTGGGAGAGAGCCAGAGAGAGCAGAGCGCACCTGATGTGCGTTGGGAGCATGCATGGAAGCGCTTAGTGAAGCGCTTACTAGGCCACAACCGGAAGGGGGAAGGATAGCCCCAAGCCGGAAACCGCCTGGACAGACCCACTGGCAACCGACTTCAAGGAAAGTAGTTTAAGTTTATGTTTATTAGGAAAACCCTGCAAGAAGAGGGATCAAGAACATTTTGTGTTTTGGACTTTTAAGTTGTGTTGAAGGATCCTTTGCCTGAGTTTATGGAAACCCCTGAGTTGTACCTGTTTTGAGTGACAAACTTTATTAAAAACCCTCTTTTTACTGCCAGTTGTGACCTGATTCCTCAGTTACTGCACTGCCCACCCTGCAACCTGTTACAACTTGAATGTGGTTTTTTTTTACAAGCAGAATTCAATTGCCCACTCCTCAATTTGTACGAATCCCTGGTTACATCCAAACAATAATTGCACCCAATTCAGCTGTAGGGCTTGACAGCAACAGACTCAGCTGTGTTTGATTAAAGCAGAAACTAAACATAGCTGTAGGGAGGATAAACAACACTACATCCCTATAGATCCCGAACACGAGGCTATACATCATAAACAGCTCTTACAAGGAGTCAAACTGAGCCTCACATACCTGGCGAAATCTATTTTTCATTACAGCCAGATCAATGCCATTATTAGTGGTAATTCTAACGGTCCAATATCTGACTCTCGGGTAAACAGAGAGGCAGTCATCACGCCTCTGTCTCCTTTAAGACTTCTGACTCCAGCCTCAGTAGGATAGAGCAGATTCCCTGTGTCCCAGCAGAACGATTGGCCTCATATTTATGTGGGACTGTCTCCTCTGTGACTTACTGTTTGTCAGTATGGGAGAGGCCATTGGGGCGAGCTGATGGGCGCCGTCTGTAAAATCTAGGCTAACCTCATCCTGAGAACAGAGCAGCTTTTTATACCTTCAGGGGTGAAGCATTCTGTCACCGTAATAAACAGCTTTGGCCAAGCCTCATGAGTTTCCTATCGTGCCCATGTTGGCAGATTGCATTTTCAAAAATAAATACTTTTACAGGAATAGGGGTTCTGGGTGAGGACAAGACAATAACACTGGCTGCAGCCTGGGATGATTTGCTTAAAGAGCAACAGAGGGGGCCATTGACACAACAATTTTGTGCTGTGTTAGCTACTGCACATCCCTACTGTAATGGAAAAGATAGTATCTGTGGCCGAGTGTGTTTTCCAGCACTGCAGCAAGACCAGTCAGATCCATAACACCCATGACTTTTAGATAGCAGGGACTTTGGTTCACTGATGCAAGGCTGTGGGAAACACTGAGGCTACAGGGCTAAGATGATTGGATCAGATTAGCGGCAGCTTGGTTGTAAAATGCCTTAAGCAGGTGGGGGTGCCGGAAACACTATAATTGAACCCTCTGTCTTCAGACCCATGTCATAGTAGATCCCATGACATAACTTATCGGGCAGACATCTTGTCATAGGTCGTCATGACAGACAGTGTAAAGTGAAATCACAATGAAATGCCATCATCATCAGCCACTGTCATGACAGCTCAAAGAATTTTAGATAACAGCTTCTGTCTATTGTGATGTCATAGCATCTAAACATTTGATGTACTGATGAGGGTAACTGATAATGATAAGATAAAGCTGATGTTACACATGACTGACTGATTATCATAATAACTTGAAGATGTTGCCACTGCCTTTTATGACAGAGTTATGTCACTCTAAGGACAAGTCAATATCCCACGGCGGGTGTACTGACTAAAGTCGAGAGGTGAGGAAAGTGACTGACTAACAGCAATGTCATACCTGCGGCGAAATAGCCAGGCCTCCAAGAGGGTCACCGTCCAGGATGTCCGTGCCAGCGTTGTAGATGATAATATCTGGGAGAACCTCATTGAGCGCCCCTTCCACGTGCAGCTCCACCTTTTGGAGATACTCCAAGTCTTCTGTTCCCCAGTCCAGCTCCACCTTGCGCTTTATTGCTCCTGTACAGCACACAGCACACATACACTTTTTTAAGTCTCTCTTTTCAGCCCTGTCTACCAACCAGTCACCCAGGTTGAACCGAGATAACCGCAATAACTTCATTGGAAGTCCTCAAACATCGAGCTTCTTTAATATTTCATCACTATTCCTTATAGGATATACAGCCGCGGAAAAAATTAAGAGACCACTTTTAAAAAATTATCAGTTTTTCTTTTTTTACTTTACTTTATTTATTGGTATGTGTTTGAGTAAAATTAACACTTTTGTTTCATTCTATAAACTACTGACAACATTTCTACTGAATTTCAAATGAAAATACTGTCATTTAGAGCATTTTTTGCAGAAAAATGACAATTGGTCAAAATAACAAAAAAGATGCGTTTTTTCCAGATATTGATTTCTGATCTCTTCCTAAGTTAAAGCATTAGTATTGTGTAGTTTAAGAATCTATATGAACTTGTTTTCTTTGCATTATTCGAGATCTGAAAACATTCCATTTATTTTGCTATTTTGACCAATTGTCATTTTTCTGCAAATAAATGCTCTAAATGACAATATTTGAAATTAGAAATTTGGTAGAAATGTTGTCAGTTTTTTAAAGAATAAAACATAAATGTTAACTTTACTTTAACTCATACCAATAAATAGTAAAACCAGAGAAACTGGTAATTTTGAAGTGGTCTCTTAATTTTTTCCGCGGCTGTATCCTTGAATCCTTGAATCTTTGAATCCTTGAATCCTATTCTCGCCAGAGGCCAACAGACTGCCTACTGGATGCCCAGGTTATGAAATAGATGGAATGTAGTTCATAGGAAGCTGTCGGTTAATACTGGGATCATAGTAGAGTTAAGCGGCATTCCTAAAGCTTGATAACTTCATCCTACTTTTCACACTCAGGTTGGGTTGGGAAATGCTGCACCAGTCACTGGGCTTGATGCCACTGGACTGAACTAAACTGATTCCTACTGGCAGGGATTGGCAGAAATGAAAGAACCGCTGAAGGAGAAGGATTTCTGAAGAGCTTGCTGCAACACTGGTGGTTGACAGCCACATGCCAGTGTGGTTCATAATGACTAGACAAACAGACTGTTCTATACAACAGACATACACTCAATGAGTTTTGTCTTATTTGTAGAGGGCTGAAGGTAGTTGTCATATAGCAGTATGTCATTAATTATACAGCAGTGCATACAGCAGAATGGGATTACATTAATCGGAACAACAACTAAAAAGTTATTATAAAGAATATACAGTAAAGTTGGTCTTGCACTGTCTCCCTCACAACAAATTTCAATTGCAAAGTGTATCTGTTCGTCCTTCTCCTCAGTAATTAGCTGCGGGGCCAGCAGTCTGCTGTTAGCAGAGTCTCGGCTTCAACCTTCCATTAGTTTGAGCCTTTGCCTGTTCATTCAGGAAACGATCTGCAACAATGCAGCCCCCCCGCCCGCTCCCTTTCAAGCTAATAACAAAACCTGTGTGTAGCCTCATTAGTGTCTCCACTACTTTTAACTGCAGATGAAGAAGACTCCAGGAAAGAGCTACGTGCAAATGAGGTGCTTTTCTCTCCGCTTTGAAGTTATTTCAGTGTCACAGACGGCAATGTCTCTGGGAGGAAATGTAAAGACAGAACGCGAGCAGAAGGACGCCACGACGAGGGACTTATCTTGGAAAGCCAGACTGCACTTTTCATTATGTTTTCCCATGGGTCGTACAGGATTGACAGCACAAATGTATGGATTAATATGCTCACCTTTCATCAAGTCATGGTATAGATTGAATTAAAAGGGTGGGAAAAAATTCAGTAATTGGGGGTAAATGCTTTTCAACTTCACTGGGAAAAAGAGTGCTTAATCTGTCAAAGTGACAGTTTGTCAGTGTCGAGAAGAGTTATGGCTTTCCATAGTAATTACACTAATTTATTCAAATGCATGTGAAAGAATGACGACTTAATTATACAGCTTGGTTAAATTACTCATATTTGTCCCATTGTATGCATTGGTCAGCCGGTCACAACCCCTGCTGGTATGGACAGAAAGATATGATTCTGCTTCTTTAACACAGATGGAGCCAAGCAAGCTCTGCATTTTTTTCACAGTTTTAAAAAACTAGTGGGTTAATGCCTCCTACCAGACAGAGACACTTTTATAAAACTCATTAGGCCACCATCCATTTCTCATTTTCTCAGAATTCTTCTTTTTCTCAAAAAAAGAAATCCTTAACGTGACTTGATACGTAACACTGCCCCCTCCAGGTCATTGGTCTTCACTAAAATTTCACAAACACACACTGCTCTCCCTCTCTTCCTTCCGTCCCCTCCTCCCACTCCTTATGGTAATATGTGTGTCTCTTGGGATATTGAAGCGTCAGAAATTAGTTCATATATAATCATAAATTAATCAGCAATCCTTCCATCACAAACATTCACTTGAACCTCCTACAGACGTTGGATGGTTACGGGTAACTCCCCAGCATCAGCGGTGACACTCACTTTTGGCGTATCCATCTCCGGGGTAGATGTAGCGATTGTAGACATCCATTATGTACACACGTCTGTCTTCCAAGAAGTCGCGCTCATGTCCATTCCCCTACAGGGCACCAAAAGTTGAAAACATTGATACATGTCCAGACATAGTTACTCACTCTAACACATATTCTTTCCCCTGGGTAAGGATTAAGACATTTGTCAGATTGGACGCCACTTTTAATAAATTAAACTGTTCAATTGCATGAAAATATTTTTGGTTGAAATTGCAACACCAAATGTGTAAATGTGAAAACTGTGTATGTCTGTGAACGAGACTGATGTGCCAGTGATGTTCTAATAGGGGAGATTCAAATCCTCAGGTGAAAATGCATAACGGCTGTGGGGTATTCTAAGGGAGACCAGAGGCTACAGTGACCACTGCCACCACTCTCAAAAGGAGGACACCTTTGTCTCAAAAGGAGGACCAAGGGGCTAAAATAGGGCAGGCGGCAGACATAGGGCTGGAAAACCAACTGACAGTTGGAGGTGTTGTGACAGACGGAACCCATTGGTGGCTCTACAGTTGGTCAATATCGCATATGCACAAAATTGATGCATACTGATGCACATCCTTAGCTCATCTTCTCAAAGTCAACCACTGTTGCAGCAAGCTCTTCAGAAATCCTTCTCCTTCTTCAGGTATTCTTTCATTTCAGCCAATCCCTGCCAGTAGGAATCAGTTTAGTTCAGTCAAGTGGCATCAAGCCCAGTGACTGTTGCAGCATATCTATTGCTCTGCTGATCTACAAGGATAACTGTTGTAATGTTAACAGAATGTTGAGTGACGTTGGAGAACTGATACTATTGGCTCACAGAGATGATATGGGGCGCAGTGGTGCTTTGTGAGCGGTTGACCCAGGTTAATTTCCCAATCGCTGCAGGTTGTCTGTTCATCACTTTGGAGAAAAGCGTTTTCTTAATACCAGTCCTCTCCTTAACAGAGATATACGTGACCCAAGCTAAAGTTGGATGCGCTTTTGGCATGTTTTAAGCTAAGCTTAAATTTGAGTTAAAAGACTAGTTGGATGTACTGTATTCACATCAGAAACTGATATACCATCATAATTTCTTTCATCCCCTGACTCTTTTGACAATGTAAAAATGTTGAAAGAAGTTTGACTGTCAGAGCGACACAGCCAATCAACTCTCACTCATCCTGTGGAATTTTCGAGCAGAGACATCCCAACTCTCAGCTTGACACACACCTGCAGTCACAGAGAATCTATCAGTCATCATTATCTACATGTCACCGACACAGTCACTCCCTCTCACAGGCTGTCACTTCAACAATGGACACTCTGCCAAGCCCTTGACTTAAGTGCTAGAGGGTGGATATAAAAAAATACTGGTTCCAAAAAAGTATTCATGGGGCGCTAGAGAGCAGGCCATGGAGTAAGCTGCGTTTTGGGAAGTTGAATTGTATTTAAAAACTTTGTTATAAGCGCGTAATACTGCCCAAAAAGGTCTAAAAATTATATCCGAAGTTGTACATTAGATAGCCAGCAACTCTGTTTTATTTTATTTTGAGCAAACTGTCTAACAATGGCTAACAACCTTCGACAATTCATCTACACGGGAAGAAACACGGCTGACAGCATACAAGCCAGCATGACTGATGCTAAGACTGAACTTCTCGCATCTATGAAGGAAGAACTCTCTGCATTACTCAGGTCGGAACTGAAAGACGTCCTTGCAAGTGAATTTGAGGCTGTTAAAAGTGAAATACAGTCTGTCAAAACTGAAGTCGTTAATAGCATCTCATTGCTTCGCTCTGACCTGGACTCTGTGAAAACTACAGTCACTGACATGGAGCACAGTCTGACCACATGTTCAGATGATGTAGCGTGTCTTCAGACTACAGTTAGCAAACTTCAAGCAGAAGTCTCAGATCTACAACATAAGTGTCTCGATATGAAAGGGAGAATGAGAAGGTCGAATATCAGAATATTGAATGTGCCGGAAGATGCTGGTTCAGGTTCGCCATCTTTTGTCACAAAGTTGCTTAATGAAGTGTTTAACATGGGCAATGATGTGATGGTAGACAGGTCGCACCGAACTCCCCAACTGGAGAAAGCTAAGGGGAAGCCCCGAGCCATTATCGCTAAGCTACACTATCACCAGGATTGCGTGGATGTACTACGCCGGGCGAGGCAAGCGGGTGGTGCTTTGAAATATGGAGAAGTGTCCATTTCAATATTTCCAGATTATCCCCCCACCGTGGCACACGCAAGATCTGCATTCAATTAGGTTTAACAACTACTGATTCGAAACAAGCACTGTTATATGTCCAGTCGAACGTTGTCGATCGAGGGTGAGCCACCTCTAATGATGACTGAGAATTTGCAGAGTGCAGGCCTGGGTCTGGCACACTTTCTTTCATATCTGTATGACGATGTTCTGGTGAGTGAAAGGAGCCATTGAAAAACAAATACGTTCAGCTTTTGATTTTTATCTCTGTTTGATATTTTTTTTTTTCAAGAACGCTGGCTATCAGTTTCTGAATAGACAATGCCATGTTACCTTAAGTGATATAAAGAAGCGATATCTCAATTTTATTTTCAAAACTATTAGCAGAGCAACCTGTTGGAACTAGAGTTCCCCAATACAAGCACACATGTGTGGATACCACTGTAAAGGGTTTAGGGTTCACCGGGTGGGAAGCAATCGCACAAGGGTTTTCTTTAAGGGTTTTGTTTTGTTTTTTGGAGGATGTATCTTTGCTATTTTTATTACAGCTAGAGTCCATTAATAATTGTACACAAAATAGAAAATGGTTAAAGGCACCCAGTGCAACTTTATAGGCTTGAGACTCGAAAAATAAACATTCAATTTCTAGTCTTTTTTACACGTAGCAAGTTTCAATAACTCCATACCATTACATATCGACATTCAAGGAGCAAAGATGAGACGTCGTTGTGTGGTGAGAACTGATAGAAAATCGTACACAACAACAATCGCCGGTGGGGAGAGGCCATTTTTCCATTGACTGGAATCCTGCTTTATTTATTGGTGGCACCAATAAATAAAGATTTTGGGAAAATATGGCGGCGATTGTTATTGTTTACGATTTTCTATCAGGTCTCACCGCACAACGACGTCTAATCGGTATTTGGATAACCCATGAGTTTAATATGTATCTATATGAAGCCAATTTCTCCCCACTCTTAAATTGCTTAAAGAAAGATTTGGATCGCTGGAATCTCCTTCCCCATGGTGGGCTTTCCCTACCCAATTTTCAGTACTATTATTGGTATGCTAACATTAAAAACATAATGCACTGGATTCATTTTTCTAAGGTTAAAGACCCAAGTCCCAAGTGGCTGGAGCTTGAGCGTGCATCCTGCTCAAATATATCTTTACATGCACTAGCTTGTTCTAAAATACCCCTTCCAGAACCCATATCAACATACTGCATGAATCCAATTGTAAGGCAATCCCTCAAGATATGGATACAGTTCAGACGAGCTTTCTCTATAACTGAGATGTCTATAGATACCCCTTTAGTGGGGAATAAGATGTTTGACTGACATGACTGACATGGACTGAAAAGGGACTGAAAACAGTCAAAGATGTATATATAGGTGGCACCTTTGCATCTTTTGAACACTTGAGAACGCATTTTGACATTCCTAACTCACATTTCTTTAGATATTTACAACTTCGCAGTTTTGTTTCCGCAAATGTTCCTTCTTTTCCAATGATACCGCCATATTCCCTTTTAGACAGAATACTTAAGATGCCCCTTTGCCTTGGGGAGGTTGTTGGTAGGTTGACCTATCTACTCAGCATGGATAATTTGAAACCGTTGACAACATTAAAACATCAATAGGAGGAAGAACTGGACATAGAGATATCAGATGAGCTATGGCAAGCCGTTCTCAATAACATACACTCATCCTCTATTTGCCTACGACGTACCATTATCCAGTTCAAAGTCACTCACAGTTTGCATTGGTCATAAGCAAAATTGGCCAGAATTGCACCTTATATTGACCCAGAGTGTGATCGATGTTATACAGAGCCAGGCACTCTGTCACATATGTTCTGGAGCTGCCCTAAATTGAGTTTTGGGAGTTGATTTTTGCTTTTCTTTCTAGAGCATTACATACTCGTATTGACCCATCACCGATCATTGCCATTTTTGGAGTAGTACCACAAGATCTTGGCATAGGCAAATGGGGTAAAACAGTGATAGCATTCGTAACTCTCTTGGCCAGACGGATAATCTTATGGCTGGGTGGGTGGGGGCTGGGCTCCGGGTTGTTATGTGTCTGTTGTCTGTTGTATGTTAAAATACAATAAAAAGACTTTGCTCAAAAAAAAAGTATTCATAACATCGCATTTAAATGTTTGTTTTTGGGGTTGTGGTCTTTTATAGGAATAAAATAAAAGTATGCAGCCAGATTGACTGCAATAAAGAAAGAGGCAAAGCCACTGCACCGCAGGTTGTGGTGACAGAAATAATTAAACAGTATTAGCAACCTGCGGAGGTTCAATGTCACCTACTGTAACTAATTGGCAGCCATCATCAATAATTTAGAGACGCTTAAACAAATTGAAAGGTGTCTAAATTTAGTTCTGGATCGGGGAAATGGGAACCCAGTTAGGGGATGAGGACCTCCAAGCAGATGGTTAGATTTGCATACACTTAAGTGCTGGGGGGAGCCAGGGACTGGCTCCTGTCTGAATTCCCCTCCACTCCTGAGCTGAGAAATAGAAGTGAACTTAATCTTGACTTCTAACTTCCTGCCAAAGAAAGTGGAGTATTGATCCTATCCACGCTGAAAAATATGAAATAAAACCGTAAAAAGGGTCATGTAGAGATAAAACAGAAAATGGATCCTGCCTGGGAACCAGATCTGGGTTTTTTTTCGTAGAAGGTTCTTAGAATCCTGTTATCACTGATTCCCCTGCTAGAGGGTTAGGGTGGCGGATAGGATATGGGCCCGACCTGGAGTTTGTGTGAGGTCAAAATTTTGTCGAGGTTATGGTTCTGGATGGACGTAGGTCCTTTGACAGAGTTGTGAGTTAGGGCAAGTATTGCATAGGACTGTGTGGAACAGGTTCAATGTAGATCCTTCACCTTCTTCTTGAACCTATTCACAATTGGCATTTTTTGGGGGGGTGCCCCCGGGTAGCATATGAACTAGATAAGTATATCTCTTAAGTCTTAAATTGAGTTCAGTATCAACAACACACCTCGCCTCGGGGCTTCAGCCACTCCGACCTGACTGAAAATCTAATCCTGTTTATTGCTTGTGTGACATTGCTCTGGCGACACAATTTATGGTCTTGTTGCAAGACCTAATTTAGTTCATTAGCACACACTTAGCATTCATGAATGCATCTGCCTTGCCCTGCCCACCAGACAAGCTTCACTGCCAGGACATGTCATAGTTCCAGCCTCTAATTAGTGTGTGTGTGTGTCCCCCTCCCAAAATATTCTGGTCTCTTTAAGCTCTGCTGAGACAGCACCTCAGTACACACTCCTGGCTTCCATAACCATCATCACCACCACCATCACCCCCTCCCCCAGGCCGAAACTCCCCCAAAAACACACCCGAAACTCCAACCAAAACACACACACACGCGCACCAAATTCACCATGTCCCCCTGCACCAACTCCCGTCTCAGTCAATGAGCAAAAGACCATAATTATAATCAAGCCAGGCTTCAAAATGCTTATGGCAGTTAGGAATGGGGAGAGCAAGCAAAAAATATGCGCAGGGGAAAAAGAAAAAGAAAAGACCCTAAACTTCTGGTCAGTGTTAATTGGCCAGGCTAACTGGGCTAGGTATGACTCATCGCCGGGGAACAAATTAAAAATATAAATAGAGACCGGAGGTGATGCAACTCTGTTTCTGTGAATCTTCCAAACATCCACACTCCTATGCTTACATGTAAGCAGACTAATGCCGAATGCCTCTAAAAGCATACGCTGGAAATGCATTCTAAGTACAAGCACACTGCGTTATCAGTAACAAATGTTTGCCCTCTAATAAATAATAAAGTAATTATTATCCAAACAAACGATGTGAGTAGTAATTATAAAGACGGCGAAACATTTTGAGATCCAAAAACAACAATATACGCAGCACTCCAAATACTGCATTAGGGAGAGTTATACTCAGTAATTAAATAACAAATATTTACTCACTAATACGTAACAATTAAATTGCACGGTAAACAGACAGACAGAAAGAACTGTTTTAAGGACTCAGAATTTCATTAACACAGAGTATAAACCTAATTACACGCAGAATAAACACAAAGATTTTCTGGCCGGGTAACGAATGTTCCCAGGGCCTGCAGAGGGTAGGTTTGTTTCACAGAGATGCAAATCAGAGCGTTCAGCTACACACACACTACACACACTTCAGCATCATTCTGTTTACCCCTCATAGCACCACCCAGTACCACAACATCAGCTGGCTCTCAAACCGCTCTTGGCTGGCTCGGATCAGATCAAAGCCAGATTCACAGACCAGGGCTGGTTTTCAAGATAACAGTGTCTCTTAGTCTTTTAGGAAGACTTTGAAGAGTATCCTTACAATTAAGTTGTTTCATTTTCCACGCATCTTTCCTAAACCATCTCTTAAGAGTATCCCTGAGTGAAACCTAATTTTCGCACGATGAAACACTGAACCCTGTGTTTCTGGCATCGATTTTAGTCATTCATGTAGGTTTGAGCGTACGTGTGAGATGAGTATGATGGGCATGACTCAGATTGAGGCGCAAATGATCATTATGAGAGAGAACATATGCCCCCAGCAGATCCGCACCAGATCGGGATCAAACCCATACCAGGCTCGGTCCAGATCTGGTTCAGTCCCCGGTTCAGATTCGTTTTTGAGTCTGCTGCACTCAGGGTTTCCCCAGGGCATAAACTACAGCAGTGGAGCAGGAGTAGCGTTAGAAACAGCAGAATAGACATTACTACGTTCCATGTCAAACCCGTAACAGGAAGTAAATTAACCGTTGGCCGCACCAGTGGTGTGTTTGTGCAATACCGGCCATTCCATAACTGTTAAAAATTACAGGCATAGTATGTGTTTGTTCATTTATTAGTATCCATAGCAATAAGCTTCACCAAAGTCCCCAGTAAAGTAGAAAGCTCTCTACATGGAAGAACGTAGAAGACGCCAAGAGCCAGCACTGCTTTTTGCTGTGTCTGAACATAGTGTATGTTTCACCAGTAATTGTGCTCCTTAAGAAC
Source organism: Sprattus sprattus (assembly GCF_963457725.1). Classification (NCBI taxonomy): domain Eukaryota; kingdom Metazoa; phylum Chordata; class Actinopteri; order Clupeiformes; family Clupeidae; genus Sprattus; species Sprattus sprattus. Next base: position 23,705,071 of record NC_137908.1, on the reverse strand, counting down.
CGCAGCTGTGACCTTGACACTGTTAATGCCACTGCTTGCTGGCACCGTATGGCTTGACTGGGCAGGCTTGTTTAGTTGAGCCCAAGGAGAACAGCTTGTCCTCAGTTACCCTCTCAACAACACCACGATGCCTCCCAAAAAAACTAAACAAAACACCAGGACCCCGCTCTCCTTCACCTGAGGTAAACTCTCTTGGTCAGACAAACAACTCTGTTCGACTGTAATTGTAAAGCCAATACAAGATGCCACTGCCATACCCTCCATGGCTGTATGGTCTGTGAGTACAGTCTCTGCCATGCTTCTTCAGACTGCTCCAATAACTTAAAGTTGCTCCCAATGTTCCAGACAGTTAAACATCAGGCCCAAATGACTTGTGGATACAATCCAGGGGATACTATGTTTTTTTTTTTAAATTGTAATTGTTTTTGTTGGAATCATAAAAATGACCATTTCATTCAGGGGTTTGTTCTCTTCAAACCCCAAAAGCATTGCGGCAGGAACGTACACAGAAGTGTGCTAAGGTTGCTTGGGCAACTGCCCGTTTGCCCTCTTCGATCGAAGTTGCCCCTCCGAAGGAAATAAGTTGCCCCTCCTAAGGAAATATTTTATAATAATAATATTTGCGATTTACATGGCGGGGGCGTGGCAGTCGCGGTAAGTGACAGTTTAAAATGATATTCTGAAAATTTGCGATTGCATGGCGGGGGGCGTGGCATTCGTGGTAAGTGACAGTTCAAAATTATATTTTGAAAATGTGCGATTACATGGAGGGGGCGTGGCATTCGCGGTAAGTGACAGTTTAAAATTATATTTTGAAAATGTGCGATTACATGGAGGGGGCGTGGCAGCGGCGGCGAAAAAAATATTGTGTTGCCCCTTTTCTCCAGGGCAGAGCAACTGCCCTTCAAAATTCCTGTGCCACCCCTGCATTGCAGTGTGGGTAATATAATGACCTGCCATGAAAATCAAAACCATTTTTTAACCATCATATCAAACCAAAAGAGACAAATTATGCGATTAGACCTTTATTCTGTCGATGTTATGACTTAAAATTATTACATGACTACAGCGTCTCACTGCTCAAAGCTTTGACTCTTCCCCATCCAGTGGGCGCGTTTCGCCGAAAGGACTTTGCAAGTGACGCATATGCTAGAGGAAGAAGCACATGGTCGGGCTGATCCCAGCTCTGATCTCACTCATTAACACACACACACACAAACACACACACACACACACACACACACACACACACACACACACACACACACACACACACACACACACACACACACACACACACACACACACACACACACACACACACACGCACAAACACACACACACACAAACCGGAGGTGGGAAAAAGTCAGGGAAGGTGAGGGGAATTTAAAATAGTCATAAAAGCCCTGGTGAGCTTCGCCTGCTGCTAACAAGATATTGAGCCAAGTGCTTGTGTCAATACTTGGATTGTGAGCCAAGTTTTTTTTTTACATTGTTGTATCGATGCCTGCCTTCAACTCTCCATTATAGCAAGGGTAAAACATGCTCAGGGAGTTTCACCTCCACATCTCGCTGTTATTTACCAAAAACTGGGCTCTACTGTTGAGGAACTCTGTGCTGTAATTGGCACAAATAATAAGCTCCATCAACTCTATTCAGTGAACTTCAGCTATTCGTGCAGCAGGACATGCATGAACTCTCAAAGGAGGGTCACAAGAAAATAGTTTTGTATTCATGTTTCTTGAACCTTTGTTTAATTACATTACTTCTGTGGGCCCCTGTTGCGAAACATACCATTAAATATACCATTAAAGACCATTCAGTGCTTTGGTAATTACATAATAACTTCATGAACTAATCAAGATATTAAAATATTCACTATATAAAGGAAATCAAGGAGAAAATATAGCTGTAAGCAGCAATGAGTGGCCAAGCAGCCCAGCAGGCCATAGCTGCAATGTAACCTTGATGTCATTATGTCAAGGTTCCATGGCAGAATGCACTCATAGCAAGTCTCATATGAATTGACCAACTATAAGCCAAGATATGAGCTCACTTCCTGTTTGGCAGCTGAACTGCTGAATTCGATAGGCTTTACCAGACAAATGGTTTTGAAAATAAAAAAAATCTGTCTAATAATCTCTGTCTGAGGATCATTTGTGCTACATTTGGGAAAAATTTGTGGCCACTGAAACTTTTAAAGGTTTTTGATTAAACCCAATATTGTAGCCACATACATCTAGTTGACAAGATAGGTCCCTAACCTCTTGGGTATTTTGTAACAAGATGATTAAGACAGACCAATCCAGCACTGCAGTAACGTTAGGTCGAACAAGAATCTTAATTCTCCTCATGCATGCAGTTGTTTGAATATATTCCATGACAGAAACTTACAGCCTTTCAGATGCAAATCCTCAGTATACCACAGGAGAAATATACCTTCGCCATTCAATTCACTGGATCAAACAAAGTGCAGATCCTGAATACATCACTAGAGGTCAAGTTTTTATCTTAACTTACAAATGGCAGATATCAAACCCGAGTCATCTGTCTATCAACACTATACCACCAACACACATAACTTCCCCCCATTCATTTACAATTGGAAAATAAGAACCAGCCATTAAAAAAAAAAACAGCAGACTATCAACTAGCTATATACAAGCACACTGGAAAGCATGTGTCTGGCCTGTTTTCACTGCAATGGAATCACACAAAACAAGAGAGTCAAAATGGCTCCAAAAACCATCATTATGAAAACAACTAGAATAACAGAAGGGTGCACTCCCATAATAGTAAGAAAGGGTGGAAACACAGTGGGTGCCTATGCAGCTTTGCTACGTGGCTCTCCAAAAACAAGGCCAAACAAACACTGTGTACAGAAAAAAAACAGCCTGTAAAATCAAAGCAAGGAAGCCAAACAGCAGAACAGAAACAGCACAGCTATCCATAGGCAGGCATTGGATAAATGGTGCCAGAATGGCAGGGCATTGATTGCACCGCTAAACAGGTGGTATTATCTTGTCCGCGGTGCTAATGCTTCGCAGGGGGATTGATTGAGTGAAACCGAAGAAAATGACTGCTGTTCACCTGATGGGCATCCAGATCGATGATGGTGGCCCGGCAAACACCTTCCACTCGCTCAAACAGGAACTGTAGGAAGTACAGAGAAAGAGGTGGGGAGAGGGAAAGAGAGAGAGAGACAGACTCAGTGAGATGGAGGGAGAGTGTGATGGGGAGAGCCAGAAAGAGAGGGAGAGAGAGAGAGAGAGAAAGAAGGGGGAAGAAAGCGAGAGATCAGAGGACACACAGAGTGCCATGCCACCTGCAGCTGTGGCAGGATGATCAGATTCAGTTCAGATGTACTTGTGCAAAGCTTACAGCCAAACAATTTGTCTTACATGAATTATTAAAAACATCCATTTGTCCTCAGAGATTGACGTATCGCAAAACCACATAAAAGGACAAAAAAGAAAACCACTGGCAGTGAGACACTTCTAAATGTATCTGGAAGAAAGAGACTAGAGACAAATGTGGTACAGTAGATGAAAGAAGGAACGGACCCATTAAAAAGTGAGAACGAGGACAACGCATGTCCGTGTCGGGAGGAAAACACAAACGAATGGGTCTTCGGTTTTTCACAGGACAGTTCCATTTTAGAGAATAGTAGAACTAAGGGATCCTCTGGGTTAAAATAAGTCTTCACAGATGAATACTAGTGTAAAACTGCAGCCTTAGAAGTCTTCAGATGAATACTAGTGTGAAACAGCAGCCTAGATGTACACATCCATCATGAGTCCATCTGTGGACACTGATAAGACTCAAGTTTGTATTATAAGGTCAATCTTTATTCTCTGCTAGGTTTATGGAACTTAAAAATATTTTTCTGATATAATGGTATTCATGGATAAATGTGAATCTTCAGACCCAACTGTCTTTTTGTATTTCTGCATTTCATTTGTGTTACATCAAGACTCAGATTCAGCCCTGTCTGGCCATCAGCCACAGACAAGACACAGACACAGCCCTGTCTGGACACCAGTCACAGACAATCAAGGTCCGCAGTGCCCTTAACGTCCTATTCATGGCCCAAGTACTGTACATAATATGGCCATATATTGAGCTGGGAAAAACACCATAAGGGCTCAACTGAGAATCCTTAACATTGCTCTGAGTAGAACCTTTGGCAGTTCTGTTGTAGAGACAGAGGTAAATAACCCTTTTATTCTATGAATTTAATAAAGAGGACTTTTGTGCATAGATAAACCTATTTTACAGTTTTTTACAATCGGATACACACTCAAATCAAAAGTGTAACACAATTATCAAAACCTTCACTCAAGGAGCAAAACAACGGCTCAGATCTGCACAACTATAAGCACATTTAAACATCACACTTTTTGCGAAACCATACACACAAGTGATTTGCAAAGCACTAAACACACTTTTATGCTTTAGACACAGACGTATATCAAGAGGTCACTTCCTTGCAATTCCAAAACACTGACTGCCAAATTACCACACATGAGCCGGTTAAATAAACACAGCCATCAAGTGCCCAAACACACGTGATTGCTTAATTGTAGACACAACAAACAGGTTTAAGCACCATAGATATGCAGCAGATGAGTAACTGTAATCTGTCTTCAACCAAAATGGAAGGGTCAGAAGAAGAAGATGAAGAGTGAGGGAGAGAGGGGGAATCCAAAGAAATAGGAGAAGGAGGAAGAGGAAGAGGCCGAGTCCATGCCATGAGACTGAGGTCAAGGTGGAAGTAGAAGTTTTCACGTTTGTCTGATATTTGCTGAGCTTACAGTGTTATGCACACTACTGAAGTAGCATGAAAACTAGGACATGTTTTGTTGTGATTCTCCATCTTGACATGTTGACTGATTTGAGAATTACGTAAATAATATTTTCATCAGCATTGGTCTTGTGTAGTGTTTTTACTGTATTGTGTATTTTCACTTTCTCTGTGTACTTCACTTACACTACTCTAATCACTGAGAAGTAGTATTGCTAAAAGTGTTTTAGGTTTATAACAGAAGTGTGTAAGTGGTACAAACAGAATTCAGTATATGCAATGTGTGTGTTTCATATGGTAACAAAATATGGTTTTGTTAAATGAGTGTATAGATTTTACAAGAGTGTTTCATTTTGCAATGGATCTGATGTTTTTGCTCTTTGGGTGTGTGGTTGTGCTTATTGTGTGAGGCGATTGAAAAGCAAAACAAAGCAGTCAAAATTGTGTGTAGCCGATCGTAAAAAACTGTAATGAAGAGGACTTTTTTGTGCATAGATAAACCTATTGGTAACCATCAACCTAAAATAGTCCCCTCTGTGCTTTTTGCGCTGTCAGAGAACTGAGAGAGAGAGTTCCACATACAAGGTTTCACAAATAATCCTTAAAACAAATTAGTCTTTTGGAATGAATGATTGATATTCATCATAATTTGTGTTTGTTCAAGAATTATAGAATTCTTAAACAAAACACAAACAAACAGTAGATCAAATTCACAATGTAATATTACAGGACGTCACACAGAGTCGTAATCTCAACGTCTCTTTGCTGTGATCTACGACCCATTGTCACAACCAATTACAGTATCCGACACAAATGCTGAATAATTAGTACTGAATGATCGTTACTCAATGAAGACATACATTCTGAAGATGGCATCTCACGTTGCTTACCTTGATGGCTAGGGTTATATCTGCATAAGCACAGAAGCCTCCTCCCTTGTCACTGGAGCAGTGGTGGAAGCCCCCTCCTGTGACAGAGGATCATTGGTTCAGTGTGTATGCTACAGTTTGAGTGTGTGTGTGTGTGTGTGTGTGTGTGTGTGTGTGTGTGTGTGTGTGTGTGTGTATGCTACGCTACAAGATGCTTAAACCCCCAGGAGTCCGTGGCTATGTTCAGACAATATGGAGGTTCTGAAATGCTGTGAAATTTAAGCAACTTTAAACGATGGTTCAAAAGACAAGTTAAGTAATATAAAAATAATAATATATAAGTAGTATGCATGTCATGTTTGTATTTTTCTCGAAAATCCCTTTCAAATAATCATACTGTGAAAAGTAGTTTTGTACTGTGCAAAAACATACACTGAAATTGTATTTAAGCATAAAAGCTCTTAACCATCAATATATATGAACAATTAAATGGCCACCTAACATTGACTCTGTCATTGTAAAAGACACCCCCTCCCCCCTCCCCATCCTAACACAAAGCCGTCTCACAAAGGAATGTCTTCTTGAGAATAAAATAAGACAGAATTGTCCACACTGCAAGTACAGACGATAAACCTACACATGCAAACGTAAACGTTGACACAAATCACACTCCATAACCGTCCAAATGCAATATATTGTATGAGTCGTCATACAGTAAAGAGCCTAAGAGCTCACAGCAGAACACACAGCAAGCTTAGAAACAATACTCATGACCGGCAATGTCGATTCGATGTTTATAAATATGTGGTATATGGTATAGTACTCGTCATAAAACCACTATTAAATATGTAACGCTATAAAAAATTGAGCAGACACCCTTTCTATCTTGAAATCTAGACTAAAGACATTCCTCTTTAGTGCATCCCATAGTCATTCATTTTGCATCAAAAACCTGTCACCTGTCGCAACATTCTTCGTTCATCTTGTTTGCCATGTTGTTGTGTTTAGTAGAAGGGGGCTACAGACAGCGCATGCTCTTCTGTGAAAGTGGGCCTTTACAGATCCCGGGTACAGCATGTGACGTGTACTGTTGTTGTATCCTGCCACCTTTGCTATGCTTGTATAACTAAAAGCCCCATGCACCAAGTCACGCAACCATAACTAAACATAACTCATCAAAACTAAACTTACAAACAATTCAACAAAATTCCCATTCAGCTTGCCAGGTAGCCTCTCCTTCTATATCATATTATGCTAATATTGATAAAGTGGCCATATCACCTACTGTTACTGTTTACCCAAATGTATCTCTTTATCTGTTTATCAAGTTGATGCTTACTAACCAAATGTTCTCTATCTTATAGCATGTCTTTGCTCGCAAATGCAGATGGCTGTGTAACCATTGTTCCTCATCACCATATCCTTTAACTCATACCAACCCACTGTCCATCCTTGTAATGATTATATTAGCCCTTTGCACAGACGTCATCTCTCACTTTTGCTTGCCTTTTGCAACTTAGTTTTAAATTTTTGTTTATTGTCTCATTACTATTTGTGTGTATTTATGTTTTGTAAGTTTCACTACTATTTGGGAGTTGTATATAAGCTACTCGATGTCCTACAGTTCCCCAGGGATACATAAAGTATCCATCTATCTATCTAATTACAAACATGCATACTGGCTGCCAAACTCTATCCTCTCACTTTGTCCCCTCCTTGTCTACGTGAAGCAGAATTAACTGTAAGAATGTCCATGTTCTGGATTGAATCATCCAGTGTTTGGCAAGGGGTCAAAAGGTAGGGGTCACACCCCAGCTTGTAAACCTGGACTGTTTGTTTCTCATTGGTTGCTATAAGGCACCCGAGAGCCTGGTCATAGAGAGAACCTCAAGAGTTTTGGGATTTCCAAGCATATACATGTTTGGTCTTGAATTGATCCTTGTGATGTGGGCAGTAGTCTGATTATGGTTTTCTTCTAATCTGAAGTACCTGCTATAGCTGTGTAATTTGATTAGCCCATTGTAAACTCTGCCTGAGCATACCCAGAGAACGAGGGTTGGTGGAGGGAGAATGTTGTCTTAAGGCATCAAGGATAGATTGTGGCCTTAAGGGACTGGCTGAGGGCAGAGTACAAAACCACTTTAAAGTGTTTGGGGGTCCTCTTCGCTCTTTTCTCTTTTTCCTCCGCTTTTTCTGCTGCTGCTTCTCCTTTCCTGTCTGAGTGTGGAGATCCTCTCTTCCCCTGCACTCTAATTCTATCATTATGTCTGTGTCTCCTTCACCATTTCTCTCACCCATTCATTCAGTTGTACTTATTCATTTGGGTTGTATATTACATTCAGTTTGATTGACACTTGTAACATATGAGCTTGCTGTGTATTGTATTAATAAACGGTTCATTCCTTAACCATTCATACAACTCCTCTTGATCCATATTATTACATAAATTAAGATCTCACAATTGGTGTATATACTGTTTGGTTAATACTATAGGTAATTTAGTATTTTATAGAGTCAGATTAATTGTTTTTCTGCAATATTTATCACTGTAATGCTTTCTAACATTTGACTGTTCATACATCTAGACTATCTCCAGATGCTGCTGTAGTCGCTCCACCTTCAGCCTAAATCTACCCACCCCTACCACACTGTCATGCACGTATTCTACCCCATACTCTGCGCTAGTATTTACATACCTGCATAGTGGCTAATTGCCACCATTGACTTAGTTTTATGTTCCATTACTCTACCTACTCTTGTAATAGTAACTGAAAGAATGTGCTGTTCTCAGGCTTGGTTCAAGTTAGCTCGTTCAGAATAACAGACTTGTAGAAGACGGCTTAGCGAAAGAATGTGTTTATTCAGACACTAGCCACGGTCAGCTCCATACAGCACGAGCGTGCACAAGGGGAGGAATGTCTGAAGGAAATCCATGCAGTACCACCAGATGAAGAGTGGCCCGTTGTTTGTTGAGATCATGTTTTTCAATGCGACATAACCAAGCAGTTCATCATTGACGCATCATCGGCCACATGTGAATCTGCTGACCTCGCTTCAAACTGCTCAGAGAAGATGGAGGCTTCTCTTTAGCCCAACCCCCACTTAGTAAGAATCTAACAGCAAGGACTCAACAATGATGGAAGCTCTCAAAAAATGTACTTTAGTTTGATAAACAATGGGTGGTGAGGACTTTTAGGGCTCTGGGTGAAAACCTTGCATGGCATCAGTGGGCATCAGTGGCCATCATTGGGCATTAGTGGGCATGGAGGTATTGTATCTTCCTTTTCTCAAGACTGCAGCCCAATGAATGTATTTCTCCTAGTATAACCTGTCTGCTGTTTGGCAATTTAAATTCTATACTGTAGGTTCTATACCTTTTTCAAGTTGTCAAGAAAATGTAGACTACTAACATGATAAATAAATCATGAAACATTTCAAGCCGTCCTACCTGAGATGATGTTTACGTCTATTGACACAATACATAAATATGGGATGACAAAACTGATGATAATATCCATTCATCTCATGGCAAACTAGCTGTGCACAGTGAGGACGTCCAAAACCGAAGTGGTCAAAACTCACCTACATTGATAGCCCATCCTCTATCCATGGCCAGCTTTCCTGCCTGAAATGAAGAATAAAGAATGCTTTAAAGAATGGCATTACGTGTCATCAGGGTACCATTAAACCATTTAACAGCGTTTATATTATTAATATTATTAATAATAATAATAATAAGAAGAAGAAGAAGAAGAAGAAGAAGAAGAAGAAGAAGAAGAAGAAGAAGAAGAAGAAGAAGAAGAAGAAGAAGAAGAAGAAGAAGAAGAAGAAGAAGAAGAAGAAGAAATATATTATTAATAATAATAATTATTATTATTATAATAAGACATATTTTGCATTGGCGTTGGCTATGTGATGTAACTTTTTGCATACATTATTCTGTATCTGATTTCTGCATGATTTCCTTTTGATTTCATGATTTCTGTATTCTGCATTCTGCAGATTCTCAGCGGAGCCTACATGTTCACACAGAACATAATTCAGCATTGTGCATCTGAGCTCCAACCATACACTTTCATACAACTAGTTTAACTCCCTCTGGTCCAAGGGGTAGGAATCATTTCTCATCTTATAATTCTCTTCTGTGATAGAATCCAATTTAGGAATCAATATGTGACTTAAAGAGGAGAACACTTGGAGGTATTTGGCTTCGGCGGAGAACTGTGCTTTTTTTTGTACTGGTTTTGATGCCAAGGTCATTAATAAAGATTGGATTAAACACATAGACATAAACATAGACACACACAGACGCATACACACACACACACACACACACACACACACACACACACACACACACACACACACACAGTGTATACATGAAGACACACTTCTCCAAAACAGCGCCGCAAACCACAAACTGAATGCAAATTAGGAAACTGCACCGAGATACTGTCCAAAAACTGAAGAGAAGCAAAAAAGGACCAGATCATCCAGGTAAAGACAAACTGGTGTGTTTAAAGTTTGAAGTCCTTAGAGAAGACCTTGGCAAGAGTAAATTTCACAACGAGTGGGTTAAATAGGGGAATGAATCAGTCCAACGGGTGAGAGAAATTATGTCCATCAGTAAACTGGTAATGCTGGGTGTTGAATGGGAGATGCGGGAGTGGGAGGAAGCTAGGCTGATACAACACCAACACTATTCTCAGTCACACACAGGTTGTCTCCAATGAATAATTCAACTTTGCTGCAGAACCATCCTCACCAGACAAGATTAAAAAAACACCAGCACAAGTGTGTGTGTGATTGTGTGTGTCTGTGTGCGTGCATGTGTGTGCGCACGTGTGTGTCTGAGCACGTGTGTGTGTGTGTGTGTGTGTGCGAGTGTGCACGCACCTGTTTGTGTGTGTCACGATGATCACAGGTGGGTCGTTTTTTGTCTCCCAGCGCCCTCCTCTGTGCCTCTCCACATACCACTTCAGGCCTGTCATAATGAGCTTCAGAGCCACTTCATCTAGTCACGGCACGGCCAGACCCATCTCCGTCCCTCCCCCCAGCACCCAATCCCCCCCAGCACCCAATAATGCCTCCCCCCATCGAGACCGCTACGTGTCTCTGCATAAGATCCATGGAATCAGGATGCTGTCCGTCATCACCGACTTAAGGAACAAGTGGCCGGCTGGTGTGGCCACAGTAATGGACTCACTGGTTTAGTACTGCATTTGTGTGTGTGTTTGTGTGTGTGTGTGTGTTTCAGGTTTTTGCTTATCTGCTCATCTGCTTGTGTACTACAGGTGTTTGCTTGTGTGTTACAGGTGTTTGCTTGTTTAGTTGTGAACTACAGGTGTTTGCTTGTGTTACAGATGTTTGCTTGTGTGCCTATGTTACGGGTGTGTGCTTGTTTTGTTGTGTACTACAGGTGTTTACTTATCTCGTTTTGTGATACAGGTGTTTGCTTGTATGTGTGAGTATTACAGGTGTTTGCTTGTGTGTGTGTGTGTGTGTGTGTTACAGGTGTTGACTTATAAAATAATCAGGCCACCAAGTCCAGTCTGTTCACAACTTTTGCTAAATCCCTTGAAACATCTATCTTTCAAAGGGGCCAACATGAAGGACCTTTCAAATGACAGCAGGAGGCAATATTTAAGCCTACAGTGACAGCTCCGAGACAAATGCATTTCCTGCTGTGAATGCAACTGCAATAGGACAATCTGGACAGCTGAGAACAAGCAAGGGGATATTGTGCTGTTTGCTTGGGAGAAAACCCATAATTTCCGTGACCATCAGCCCCCCCCCTCCCCCCCCCCCACCACCACACCTCTCTTCAAAAGTGCTCAAAGCCAGGCAACAAAACAGATATATGCCACTGTGTGTGTGCGTGCCAATTGTATTCGCCAATTGTATGTGTGTCCGAGTGCAAACGCACATGAATACTTCTACCTCTCTTCTGTATGTTCCTGAGAAAGCCAATTTCCTTGGCTGACAGCAGAGTAATAACACACATTAGCACGTATGCACAGCCTCACTGATTGAGGTGCTTTGTCCAGGAGAAGGATAAGGACGCTCTGAAGAGACACAACCCAGCTCGTCATTCACTTTTTGTCTGGGAAGAAATCAATGCTTTATCACCATCAAAGCAAAAGCGACAAACACATCTAAGCATAAACTGTGTGTGTGTGTGTGTGTGTGTGTCAGGGGTAGTCTTATAAATAATGGAACCTATCTCAGCAACCATAGCATGTGCTCATATAGTTGGCTCCTCTAACTGCATGGATGCGGAAGAGGTTCAGCTGTTGAAGTTCAGCACGTGATAATTAAGTCTCACATTCCTACCTGACTTATGGTGCTTCAGTTTATTCCCTCAGATGGATGGAGACACCTCCCCGTGGTCTCATAATGACCTGTCAGGGTAACCTTGACACAGACTGTCATAGCCCTGACCCCCCCAACATCCACACACATACACACTTCAACTCCACTAGATTGGACTGCCATCGCTTCTGATAGCACTCAAACAAATTATAGGTGGTGTGTGTGTGTGTGTGTGTGTCTCTCTCTCTCTCTTTCTATTAACAAACTCGATCCTGCCAAATGTGACACACTTTACTGAACTGTTTTCAGTGACTGATTTTAATTTCATCTGTTTCTGAAAAATGTGTGTGAAAATAGTAGACAGAGTCTCGTTGGATATAGGGATACAGGGATAGAGACAGAGAGCAGACTAACCAGCTATCAGAAATAATACATGAGTGAAATAAAATTCCCTCATTTATTCGCCTTTTTCTGCTCTTTCTACTTGTTATTTGAAGTGAATCGAATAAAAAAGTTGTTGATCATGATGGTTTGTTCGCTAGGAAGTGTACACGTTCATTGCAAAGGTATGAGACGGGCTGTGACCTCTGCCATACCAGCATTACATGCAAAATAGTGCACAGGAAAAGATGTGGTCAATGCATATGGAACTATGGGGTGCCTTAAAAACCTTATTGAGGATAAGAGCTTTGCATCCTTTACACCCTAACTTGCCATCAACGAGGGAGACAATTAATTCGTAAAAGATCTTCTCAATAAAGAAATGTGAGTATTTTTCAGATTTTTGGGATGAGTATTATAGTTGATGTTCCCTAAACTGTAGGTATCTGGCCAACAAGAGGTACAAGATAAACTCTGACCTTCCGAAGCGGGAAAAAAAAATTGTTAAAACTGTTTGGCAAATCTGAATCGAACACCCTACTGGCACTGATAAATTGTTGGGTCTCATTTTCACGTTGATTATTGGAGGCTTCTGTTCTCATCTCTGGCTAAGCTGTTCGAACATTGCCACTGCTGCCTTGCATTTCTATCTTCCTATCCATTTACTTCATTTAAGACCACCTTACTTCATTTCGCCCCTTCTCTGGAGACAATCTTCAAAGGGGCCACAGACATATGTCTGTGCCTTTTTTTTAATAACTGATTTAAGCTCTTTTGTCGCCCGAAGGCTTGTTGTTTGGATAAATAACAGCCATGCTCGTCAGAATAACTGAGTCGACACAGAATGTCTGTTAAGACCATGCTGAGACAATGTCACCCTAAGTTAATTAATATTACCACAAGCATCATAAAACTGTTTATTCAAAACTAGCTTGAAGTGAGGAAACACTGTCCTCTGACTACCTCTTCACTGCTCTCTCCACCCACTCAAGGCGCCTGAAGGAGAGTACGTGTATCGGCATAAGATACACTCTATTGTGACAGGAAGTCACGGCCAGAGATTTGTAAGCACTGCTCACTGAACTCTAACAAAGGTTGATTCGATTTGAGTTCTTTTGTGTGGTGGCACAAGTCACATACTGTTCAAATGGCCTCAAAGTCTTGCAAAAGCAATGGTGAAAAACACTGGGGATAGATTTAGAGGCATCTGGGTAGATTGACACTAACAATCAGCAATCAGCTGTGCAGCTGTGGACACATTGGCTCACAGATGTGTGTAGACCATGGTGAAAAAAACCTGCTGGAATTTGCAAGGCAAACAGAAGGACGGAGTGAGACTGTAAATACATCAACCAACAAAGACAGTGTTTATAACAACCCCCCCCCCCCCCCCCCTTGTCTCAGTCCAAATCACTAAGCCATGTTTAAGTGGAAGCAAGAGGATGGTTTTCATTCCCTTCGTGTTTGAATTAGGGCCACAATTTCAGCATCTAACTTGTTTAAGAGAGAATGCATGTTGGTAGTGCAGGAAGCTTACAGAGGTCACAAGGACCTATGCTTCTGAGTCTACGGTGAATCCCCCCCCCCTTCTCCCTCTTTTCTGACATTTAGGATTTATACCGGATCTCTAAAACTTGGTTGGAATGCTCGCTAGCAAGACGCCATGTGTTGAAGACTGTAGGGGTAGGTTCTGAGGGTGATTCTTCCGGGGATTTTGCCAGGATGTTGGCCCACGTCATGTCCAGTGTCCTGGCAGGGGTAAAAGCCCAAAGATATCCCACACAGAAGTGTGAAAAAACCCTCAAATGTCCCCACGGTCTGTAGTTCTCTGAATCTCTCTCACACAGCCTCTCTCCCTTTGTGCTGTGCTTCACATTCAAACTCTCAGCCACTTCCTCTATCTCTCTCCCTCTTTTTCCCTCATCCTGGCATTGTGTCTGTCTTTCTTTCTTACTTTCTTTCTTTGTCTTTGACAAAGTCCCTCTTTATCAATCATCCTGGCATTCCACCTTTCTGTCTTTCTGCCAAAGCCACTATACCTTTTTTCTTGAACCCCTCTGCTCTTGTGATGTCTAAAGCTGTGTAGGACACTGATAGTGCAAAGACACCCAGTACACACCAATCCCGAGATTTTCTCCCAAAGCCACACACAGGCTTATGCTCTGTACCTCAGCGGCAAACTAATGAGTTGCATCAATACAAAAAACACACAAACACACCAAGCAACAAGAGCATCACGCCCATTCAGTACTCCGCTAATACACTGAATGCTAATGAGAAAAATATAATGCAGCATGTTTTTCTTTTTTCTTTTCTTGTTTGTTTCTCCATTACTCCCACACGGAAAATCATAAAGTCATAAGAGTATGCTTTCATAATTTCATTGGAGGCACTTTGTGATTTGTTTCCACCTGAATAAGCCTTAGGTGCCTCTCTATCACAGCTGTTCAAAGTTTTTAAGGAGGCCAAATTATTATACCTTCTGCCAGAGAGGACCCTCAGCAAAGGCTCAGAAAAAAAACTCTGCCTTGCCTAAAATACTTGTTTGAGAATAAAACATTAAATCAGATCCCAAGAAGACTTGCTGGATTATTTCAGGATATTCACTGCAGTCACAGAGAGAATGGAGCTGGAAGCGCATCAGATGAATGTGCCAGTATCAATTCAATATTTTATCAGTGAAAACACAAAGGAAACACGCTCTACTCCTTGTTTGTAGTAGTCTTGAGAGGGTGCTGGATTGTAAAAGCTACGCCAAAAAACCAAACCGAACAACACTTATACAACACTCATTAATCATTTTTCTTTCTTGCATTAAAAAAAGTCTTGGCCTACCTGCAAATGCAAGTACTGATCTTACTGACTTGCCGTATCTCATTACTTAACTTAACTTACCTTAACTTAAAGCAGCAATACGGAGTTCTGTTCTAAAACAAGTAAGCTAACTACCTAAAAGGCATGCAAAAACCTTGCAAACACCACCGACAGCCCAGCTGACACTGATAGAAACTTGCCAACACACTAACTGACTCCATATTTGCAGGGTGTTCCAGCCCGGTACACAAAACTACATAGGGCATATCCTGGATGGCTAGTGGGAAGAAACAGGTTTTTATCTGTCCTTCAGGTGACCATATGCTATCAAAATGAATTTGAGGATGGTACCAAAACTAGTTGCCTATAAAAACCATACCTCAAAAAGTGGCAAATTGTTGCATAGTGTTACTTTAACCTCATTTCGCAAAACTAGGTTGGTTTGAGTGTTGGCAGCATTGCAGCAAAGGGCTGGATCTTAGTGATAGAAAGACTGGGCAATGAGGGGGTCGGTGAAACATCCCCGGGCCAGCAGGCCTTTAATATGGTACACAGAGCAGGCCACGGAGTGGACACGGCCAGCGGGCCTTTAATATGGTACACAGAGCAGGCCAAGGAGTGGACCAGGCCAGCAGAGCAATCCTCATCACCTCACTGAATATGCTATATTTTAGAATAATAGCCTGGAGCTGCAAATGCAAATAAACATAGAGGCACACACACACACACAAACATTCACCCATACACACACACACACGGCCACACACACGCACGCACACACACATTTGACAATTTGGTTGCAAGGCCAATAATGTTGTTTTTTTTAACTGCTATTGTGACAATTCTGCCTGGTAATTCTTGATACAAGAACCACACCTACCATGATGGTGCCCCCTGTTTGAGTGCGCAGAGGTCGGAGGACTTTACGCTGGACCAGGAAGTTGGGTAGAAACAAGACAGGTGGAATCTCTGTAATTGTGGCTACCACCAAAGACCACTGCAAATAACAACAAGCACACACAAGTAAACATCCATCCATGTATTTTTACTTTTCCAACCCCAACGGTCTTCCAATTATCCATCAGCATGAAACACTATACCCGAAGAAAAAATGTATTACATACAAACATAAACAGTGAATGAAAGCATATAGCACTAAAATGAGGAATCACTATACAGTGCATGATAAATCATACAACAAAAAGGAAGTAAAAGTAATGGATGCTTTGTTCTTTGCAGCATTCCTGACACAGGCGGTCACTAAATGAAAATGTAAACTGGTGGCAAAATGTCAAAGGAGAATAAAGAACATTCTAGGAGTTCTTCATACTTATCTATAAATTAGATTCTTCTAATTTCGAGAAAAAAAAACAGATCAATAAAACTAAAAGCAAAGAGTTGATTCAGGCACAGTGAAACCGATACCTCTCTTGAGCTCTCCAAGACATGGGTCTGCATGCAGGAAAGGGGAGAGAATAAAACCACAGATGCATTTCAAAGTGTGAGAACCACCCCTACGCCCCCCCAAGCGACACAGAGAAGGAGAACGAGAAGGAGCAAGGATCTACCGGCAGGAGCTGTCTACACCACAGTGCAATGAGCCGTGTGTTATTTCTATGCAACACCATGGGATGAGGACACAGATGGGCAACACTTTACAGTCCACAGCCTTTGTAACAGTGTAACTGTACCATTGCATAGAGTGTAATAGTGTAATCATCATACACAATGCACAGTGTCACAAAGGCTGTCTAATATAAAGTATGCTTAAATATGCAATGATTTAGCTTGCAACAATGATGGCAGCCACAGATGCTATGAGTATGTACGTTAAACAAAACTGACTTCCAATTCATTATTTAGTCCTCACTTTGCCTGATGGTAAAACAAATTCAGCAGGGGATAATCCATGCATGCACGAGGGACTTGGCTGTGCAGCCATGTGCAAGAAATGCTCTAGGCGGGATGATTCTCTCACAAACAATCTGGTGCATTTTATTGTTCCTCTTATGCTTGTCTGATAGAAATGCACAACAATAAAATGCAGAAAGCATTGCACAGGCATTACTTTGAAAACAACCTGTATGCCAGAGATTGGTATCACCAGTTGTTAAGTTTTTATTAAAGAGACCAGGTACAATGCAAAAAAGACCTTGACATCATTTCTTTGTTCTCCTCAAGTAATCAATCAACTAGTTCCCTACCTCTAAATGAGCTCTTGTTAATAAAATACTTCCCAATCATATATTCCCATATACAACCCCTAACAAGAAATACATCTCTTTTTTTGTGAAGGTAACGTTTTGCCATCAGTGTGATGAGTAACAGATGCAACACAAAGTCAGCTAGACTAGGTGGAGTGCGATGTGATGCTCAGAAGAAGACTACTTTTTTTAAGGCACTGCACTTTAAGGCACTGTACTTTAAGGCACTGTGGTAGCCATGGGCCAGCTTCAGGTACCTTCAGTTTGCTCAGGTAGCGCTTGGTGTGAACAACAAGCAGGTCCTCTTCCGTGGCCTCTCTGGCAGCCACTATGTTGTCGTCTGTGATAAACTGGTCCTCTGCATGAGAGTAACAGGAGTGGGGGAAAACAAATGTAAATGCTCTATGAAAGAAACGTGAGTGTCTTATCTGACACATAGGCAGAGGAGTCTAAAGGACATTAGCATTCACATGAGCACCAGAAAACTCTTCAAAATTCATTGCAACAACTTCATGTCTTTCATGTAAAAAATTAGGTTATGGCTGTTAGCACAGGATGGTTTACCAACAAATAAACATAAGAGAAATACAAAATAAAAGTAAAAGAGTGTGAAAGAAAGAGAGTGAAAGAGAGTGCTGATAAGTGTTACGTGAAGTCTTGCCAGAGTTCCACAGTTCTTGACCTTGAGTTCAAAGCCGAGGTTCCCGCAGGGGGGTTCACCTCTCCTAATTATCTCCACTCTGCCACTCTGCATTCACTCACCACACACACACACACACACACACACACACACACACACACACACACACACACACACACACACACACACACACACACACACACACACACACCATCAGTCTATGAGCCAGAGACCCACATCTCCCAATCCCTTCACCTACTCTTTTCAGAAGCCACTGCCCTGGTTTGATTCCATTTTCCTTTTCCCACATTACCCATATATTACATTATGCAGTTACTACATTATGCTAAGTCCCTTTGTGGCAACGGTGTGTGTGTGTGTGTGTGTGTGTGTGTGTGTGTGTGTGTGTGTGTGTGTGTGTGTGTGTGTGTGTGTGTGTGTGTGTGTGTGTGTGTGTGTGTGTCTGTGTGTGTCTGTGTGTGTCTGTGTCTGTGTCTGTGTGTGGGGGGGGTTAAAAGAGAGAGAGTGAGAGAGAGTGTGTGTGTTTGTGTGTGTGTGTGAGTGTGTGTGTGTGTGTGTGTGTGTGTGTGTGTGTGTGTGTGTGTGTGTGTGTGTGTGTGTGTGTGTTGTTACCAGTCATACCTTTCAAGAAGTGAATGACCTTTCCCCATTTGCCCGCATCAAAGGGATGTAGCTTCTCCAGACCCATGAAGGTGATGTTATATTCAGGAGAATAAACGATGGGCAGGCATGTTGGGGGGACCTCGATGTAGAGCTCTGTATGGTGGCCACTTCAGGAGATACATTACGAACACAGAACAAGTAATCTGCTGAATACCTTAAACTGAAACATCAATATATCACTACTTGCCTTTATTTGTGACTTTTTGACTATTTACTAATGTCTCTATCTGATAGAGTAATTGGCAACATAGGCAATTATCATATCTTCATCATATAATATCTGTATTTACAAAGACTGCAGCATGACATTTGTCTTTTTTGCTCATTCATACTAGGACGTGGTTTTGGGCATGCCAGAAGAAAATGCTTGATGTGTGTACATACCCCCTTTTCACTTTCTCGTCTTCTTTCTCAGACATTCTTCACTGCAGTTCAATTTTCATCTATAATACAAATGAAAACGGACCATTGCCTCACAGTAGGACCTTCATATTGCAATTGAAAGTTTTCAGTAGTTAGGCTATAGGCTATATATATGTATGAAGAAAATAAACTTCTCATTAAGTATATACAACACTCCTATCACAGCTACAGGCTTATATGGCAACTTCATTCTGAGTTCTGAAAACTACGTTAATAAAATCCGTTTACATGTTTACCTCTGTGACTTTCCTGAATGCTTGCTTTATTCCTCGGCTAAACTGTTCGATTTGCTGAATGGGCGTGGGTAAAGAGAACTTCACTACCCATGGACAGTCGGAAGAAGTACGCATGCGCTGTAGAAATTGAGGCGACGCAACAACCCATATCTACAATGTGCCTGCAACACGCGTGATCTGAAGTGTTTATTCGAAACATTTCAGGATATGCGTATTCGTTTGTTATTATTAGAATAACGACGATAATAATGCCCTCTGAAATGTGATCTGTAGGCTTGAATATGCCAGTGTATCGTTAATGTCGAAATTACTTGACTCACCTGTCAGCCATATTTATCTCCCCCCTTATTTCTAAGGAGTCTAGTTGTTTATTTTGCTCGGTTGTGAAGCCGCCCTCTTAACAGTAAAACATGCTGTTGGACGCATAACTGCATGTGACTGTATGTTTGCGTTAAGCGGTAGTATTTGTGGAGAAGATATATCAGATAGATGTCGTCCTCTTCGGACCAAGTGGGTTTCGCTATAAACGCAAGCACATCCCTCTGCTACGTCATAGGCTATCGCTACGCACTGCCAGTAGCTAAAATCCAGATGAATTAAAGCGAAAGAAAAATTACACTATTCTCAGGCAGTCGATTAGCCTACTTCTAAATGTTTTTCTATACCGGGCAGCGGCACATTTATTCGTCAAATATTCAGTAACATTTCGATAGTGTATGTAGGCTAAACTAGCCATTGTTTTAACATTATTGTTGACCTTTACTCTTTTGATGCATCTGGCCCCTGGGCATACATCATCAGCCCCAATGTGGATCTCACCTGGGAAGAGGTGTAAAACTTTTCTTGCAGCATGGTCGTCATGTCCGTACTTGGGCATTACCACTAAACTCCGATTTGAATGATAAATGAAAGTAATAGGACTTCAAATATGCATCGGAGATCCTGAAATTAGCGTTGACATTTTGACTGAAGCACAGGAAGACTATGATAAACACATGTGAAAGGTGCAATGATATGTTCACACACATAGGCTATTTGACATTTTGTTAGCGGATTATTTTTAGAATTTTATAATATTCTTTTTATCGCTATTACACGTTTCGTTAATTTTAAATTACCTACAAAGCTCGAAGTAAATAACATGTATGAAAATAACATCAAACAGAATGACTGTGTTGCTAATTGTTTTGTGTGATTGGTCTCCCATTACCCTTTTCGGTGTCCTGAAACGTGTTTCAGATCAAGGCTCACATAGCAAACGACTAATACCAAAAAAAAGTTAGTGCACACATGAATATGTCATCATTTGGTTTAACCAATTTTCCTGTTAAATTGAGGGCTTAGATGAAGGTCATCAATATTTAAAACTACACGTTACACCATAGAGGCACACATCAGGATTTGCCTGGGATTACGGTGGAAAGTGGCGTAACGAGCATTCCATCTAAATGGCTTTGCTTTGTAACCCCTCCTCCAACCAGCTGTCTCCAGAGGAACGTCTGGGTCTAAAAATAGCAATCTGTGATGCACTTGCGTAATGATGATGTAGCCATGGTTTCTTTTGTGAGGTAAGAGAGAACTTGCCTTTTCATTGGCCAGCTGGGTCTGTCTCAGCATATCCTCAAATTCACAGTCGTCATTTGACTTCCATGGAGATTAGGGAATAATACACACACACACACACACACACACACACACACACACACACACACACACACACACACACACACACTGTGGAGAATATATTCTATTTTTCGGAGGAACAGAACAGCCATGGTGTATGTTTCACCTATTATTATCAGCCAGCCCAGATTCTTCAAAGGTTACATTATTTTAAAGCCCCTGCACTGCAACCGTGTCATGTTATGCTTTTGTGCGCTATCCCCACGCTGAGGATCCCTGGCTCGGGTTCTTTGAAGTCAGAGCAGCCTATGGCATGGCCTTAGCTTTTCTCACCCGTAATGGAATAATTTTGCATACATTCATTCTCTCCGCTGTCAATTTTCATTTGGATGTTCTGGAGACTATTTTTTCCTACACTTTTTCTCTACAACACTCCCCCCCCTCCCCCAGAATTACAGATTCTGTCTCTGTCCCTAGATGAACCTTTTAATCAGACCAGGTTTCGTCTGCAGCCTTTGATGGAATCTGAAGTCTCTGATTTGGTAATAAACTCTCTATGTATTTATTTATTATCCTTTTAGGTTGCACCATGCACCCTATTTACATTACTCTGCGTGTCTCGCAGACAATTTCTGGCGCATTTTAGATCCTCAAGGGTGCTGATGGATGGCTGCATGGAAGACAGCTGAAGTGTTTAGAAAGTGAAGGCCTGCGCCCGCTTCCCTTTCATGAGCCTAAGTCTGTTTTGTTGAGTCATGCCGATATTACCATATTCTCTCTCCCTCCATAATTTCTGTGTTCACCTACGGCGCGAATGGGTCCTTGAAACACGTTGACTGTGCAGTATTCACAGATTATGTGCAGTTATCCGCTGCAGCGTTCATGCATTAAGCATAAACTCTGCAGCAAAGATGGATGTCAAACAGGCATTTTTAGTTGCAGTGATATGTATTTCCAGATCCAGCTGTAGTTTCAAGTTGTGCAACTTTATTCCACAATAAAGTCCCTCAACGCCAATACAACATGCAGCTCAGTCAGTACATTTTGTGGTTTTTTTTTGACAATGTGAAACACAAAATCTTGCATTGTTTTTGGTCGCAAGTAATATTCAAGGCTGACAGCAACAGTCAGAGGAGAAGACACATCAGCAACGAAGTTGTGTGACAACTAACACAAACAAAATAGTGTGTATTAAACAGGAAGGAACACAGTGACAAGACAATGACGTCTCAGGGTAAATTTAGAATACTGCTGCTTATTTAAAGCCAGCTTGAAATGGTTTTACATGTGGGCCAGTTATTTAAACCTGCAGATTTGTTCGGCAGTGCTTTTTTTATACCCTTTGAATTTTCCTGTGTCTATTTAAAAAAAAATGTCTGTCACAATACAATAATAGTCAGTGTGAGTTTTTGCTTTGTTTAGTTTTTTTGATCAGAAATGTAATGGAGGTTTGTCGTTTTACTGTTCTCACTTCACCACAGTGTGGTGTTTCATTCCACTAATGAAGAAATCAAATACATAATAGATTTGCATAAAAAGAATAGCAAATATGCGTCACATAAACAGTGTACCTTATCTGATGATTGTGTGCCTAAATCTAAACTTCTTTATTTGCCTCAACACACAGTAGATGCATGGTCAAATATACCTTGGCTACTTGTTTTACATAGACTTGTAGTGGCGTTAAAGATGACGGGTATTCTCACACTGTCACCACAGATGACTAATGTTCTCCATCTCTGAATATTGTTTCAGAGTCAAGAAGTGATTGCATGCTGAGGCCTGACAATATGAAGTAAAATATAGTATAATATAGTATATCAGTCAAAGGGTAAAATTGGGAATGTTTGAGGATTTGCATGCTTCAGCTTCTCTCTGCTGATTGGATATCCATCTCAGTCTGACAGAGATAGGTGGACAACTGAGTGTGATATGCTCAGACTCATACAAATGATGCGTCCAATCATATTTCAGCAGAGGTGAATGTCAAAGAACCCACAATAAAATGACAGATGTGCTTTTGTCTGGTTGCATTGTAGGAAAAAGAAAAGCCTTAGTGAGGAGAGGACAGGGACTTGGCTTGGTACTCTACATGACAGGAAAATATCTTGGATGTGTCTCCCCAGACTATACATTTCTCATGTTTCAGACAGCACGGCTTGTAGTGGCAGATGCTTCACCTGGACACAGGGGGAAACTGGCTGATCGGTTACCATAACAACCGTCAAAGCTGGTGGGGTTATGGGATTGGGGGATGGAGGGTTGGGGCAGGGCTGCTATACGTGATTGCGCACTGTAAACACAGTTCATACTTCAAAGACGGGAGTGCTGTGTACAGTATGACTGG
This sequence comes from Sprattus sprattus, assembly GCF_963457725.1. Lineage (NCBI taxonomy): Eukaryota > Metazoa > Chordata > Actinopteri > Clupeiformes > Clupeidae > Sprattus > Sprattus sprattus. The sequence goes on along the minus strand of NC_137908.1, from coordinate 23,681,734 downwards.
AGGACTATACGTATCCGTCAGGGGGAAGATGAACGCTATCCTCTGAGGAAAATAAAGACAGAAACTATGAACACTACTGTCAGAGTGGTAGGAGTTTAGAGAGATGCTGCCTTGCACTGAATACACTAAACAGCTGCCGTCTTTCTGCCACTGGGGCCCAGATCAGATTATTTTTCATCTTCTCTCCTTTTACCATTAAACTAGGGAGGGGGGTTTGCAATAGCAGTTCAGTTCCATATTTTATTCAGACATTCTATCTATGCATTTAGGTCATTCTTCCCATTTCTGAAAATGGAACACAGCGCTGCGCGTGTTCTACTAACACCAGGAAGGTTTAGGAAAATGACTGGAATGGTATTAGAAAAGCTTTACCAATACTTCAAAGATATTTCAAAGACTGTCAGAATGGCACAAAGTGGCTGTATGCCACTGGATAGCCATGTTGTCACGGCAGGGTTGTGTGAGCGTCGTTGAGATATGCATTCGTATCGCGTGTGACAAAGCTGACTCTGTACTGTGAAGTTTCAGAGTAACATCAGGAAGCCTTTTATTGCAGACCATATGGGTGCAGAACTGGCCTCTGGCTGTTTTTTTGGGCGTGAGAATGTTTGCGTGTTAGCGAGTGAGCGAGTTAGTTCAGACAGAACAGAAGTTGGGTGCATGGTACTAGCACCATCAGCTCGTAGAGACGGGCGCGACCCATCTGCCAGGCCGGGAGCAGAAGGTAGCAATTACTCTATGCAAATGCAATTGAAAATATTTATTCAAAAATAATGCGTGATGATAATTTTCGGCTCCAAATAATCCCCCGATTCTCATTGGAGATTCCCTCTCTGCCACTGAAGCAAATGATGACGTTTGACTCGAGGTGGGGAGGGAAAAACATGCTTATAACAACCAGTGGTGTAACAAGGGGAGTTGGGAATTTTTATTCAGGCAGTCACTTATGAGGTTTCCTCTCTCTGAACTTGAATTTGATTACTGCAGTTGAGCCGAGCAGTCCAAAAGGGGAAAAAAGGAGTGTCCTCATGCTGTATATGATACCATCACACTTGCAGTTGACAGGAAAAGGTGATAGAAGGGAATAAACCATAATATCATCATAGTCCACATGCCCTCGCCAAAGGTCAAAGTGCAAACTGATGTTACTGGCCACCTTTGCTTGATTTGTCTCTAAGATCTTGGCACAGATCACAGCGGTCCTTAAAACTCTTCTTTCCAAAAGGTCAGTCACCTTATCATTTCACCCACTCACTTCTAGTGAGCCCCACTAACTTATCACACTCTCTCTCACACACACACCACACACAAATACATACACTCTCTCTCTCCCCCTCTCTCAAACACACCACACACACACACGCACATACACACTCTCTCCCTCTCCCTCTCTCACACACCACACACACACACCCACATACACTGTCTCTCTCTCTCCCCCTCTCGCTCTCACACACACACACACACAGACTCTCTCTCTCTCTCACACACACACACACACACACCACACACACATACATTTCACTCTCTTTTTTTCTCCTCAATCACACATCTATGCACACCTCACACACATACTCTCTCTCTCTCTCCATCTCTCTCTGTTTTGACAAGCATCACATCACCACATCAGAGTCGGGGTGATAGATTGGAACCTCGCGTACAAAAAGAGCACATTAGAGGTGGTTGGACACCTGGAATTCAAATGACAAATTGCTTTTAGAGGATTTATGGACAGTCATTTAGTTCTCCGCCCGCTCTTGGCATTTCTGGAGTGCTTTGGAGTTCCGGTGGCCTTACACTAACAGCCCCCCGGAGGATAATTAGCTGACTGTTTACGGTAACTGTATTGGCCAGTGTGCGCACGGACGCCAACCCACGCAATCAGACGCAGAAGACCATCGATGAACAGACAAGTAATTACCTACTGTCAGCGGCCTGGATGGATGCTCATTATTTGGGAATGGGTCATTTGATGGCAGTCATGAGGTCGAAGCCATTCCCAAGCTGATGAGCCCTATCAGCTATGTGACAGTGCAGTCATTGTTTAATAATAGAATGATTCTTGTGGTCAAGGCGATTTACATTTTGGATAGAAATAGGAGATAGGAAATAGGATATGATCTTTATTCTTTATATGTGAAGTGATCTGTTATATTTGCTACTTTTGGTATTCTTTTGTCAGGGTTGTGAAAACAAATCCTGCAACAGAAATTGGTCTAAGCAATGGCTGACACTGTGCAAAGAGATTCTCTCGAAATCCTGATCTTGAGTTTTGAGATGCACTAATGGAAGGATCATGGGATATCACCTAGAATGCCTCCACCATTTGCCATCAAATCCCTCAGCTGGTGACTGCGATGGCTACTTGAGTCTAGAATAAACATGCAGCGAGGAGCTGATATTGCTTAGAGATCTGAATCCAGATGATTGACAGCTAGCCTCTCTTCTCACTGTGAGATTAATGTCATTCTACTCTTTTACATTTCCTGTCCCACGGTGATGCAGTCTGGCCAATGAGAGTTTTATGTGCACAGAAAGACAGCTTTGGTGGTGTCAGTATGGTGTCATTGTAGGGACAGAGTGGTGCAGAAACTGTTGGACGGACGCCAGGACTTGTCCCTGTAAGCTTTTGTTGACTCCCCTTTGTCTCTCTCCGTCTCGTGGGTGCCAAGCTCGGAACCACGCGGCCCGGGGTGGGAGAACAATTAAATGCACGCGCCACCCCTGTGAAACAATGCCCCCCTTGCCACATCTGCCAAAGGCATTTTTTAGGTATCAAACTGCTACAAGATTTTCAAGGGTTTAATTTTTTACTCACCTTTTTGCCTCTCTACAGATAGCAGCATAGTGAGGAGAATTTATGATGCAGAGTCCATCCCTATATCGATCTCCAGACGGCTTGCTGCAGGCTAACAGAAGAGTCCTTTACTTTATGATAATTTGGCCAATAATGGTTCAGATGATATAAACCAGTGGTGTTAGCTACTACTCTGTCATGCAGACAAATTCAGTTATCAACATGGTTGTTGTTATGCATTTTATCCTGACATACAGTGACTCAGATATAAGCAGGCCTTACTCTGTATGTTTCGCACGTGTTATATCTCCATATTTTTATATTCAAATAAGATAAAAAGACTGAGATATGTTCTGCTGCACTACTACATGATGCATACAGGGACTGAAATATTGAAAGGACTAACCAGAACATATTGTTTTTCCTGTCACCATTAGATCTCTGTATGTCTGTGGGTGAGTTCATCTGTTTGAACACGTTCATTTTTACGAGAACGATGAACTGAACGCAACTTAATTAGAAATAATGAATTTGAACGGTGAACACGTTAATATTATCTGGGTCCGTTGCAACTGATGTCTAGCTAAACATTCCGGAATGTTTTCCATCTACTGATGAAAGACGCTGTCTAAATCGAGTGCTTGCAACCTGTCATTGCTCAGTACCTCAGTACCTTCTGTAAAAAGGCCATAGTTATAATTTGTTAAGTTGCCAAGACAGAGCATGTTTTGGTAAATGACCATATTAGGTAATTGCGTTGGTCATTTGATAGTGTTTTGATTTCTCTTCACGGCTTATTTAAATGGAGTGGCAGTTAACTTCAAGAATATTTTTACATAATTGAACGTTGCACGTTTGTGCTATTGTCCAAATACGAGTGTTACAGGGTTTACCTTTGCTAACTTTTGAGCGGTCTTTCATTTAGTGTAGCCTACATGCTCTTGTATATCTTAGATTAAGCCAGTCGCATATTTAAGCAATAAGGTTCGAGAGGCAGTACGGTATCGTCAATAATGTACTTGTTCGAGGGAGTTGTTAGGCCCAACGCGCAAAACCTCGAACGGCAAACCCTCGAACAAACCCTCGAACAAGTACATTATTGACAATACCGTACTGACTCGAGTACCTTATTGCTTTTATAACACGGTTGCCAGCGACTTTATAAATATTAAGTACAATTAAAGTAAACAGTAAGCTGCCTTTCAGCACAAAAAAAGTTGTAGACAACAAACGTTGTGTATCGCATTTCAGTAGCCAAGAGTAAATAGTCCCCCTTTGTGTGGCTGTTGCTATGCAACAGACAAATAGCATTGGAAACTTCACGTCTGTTAGACCTAGCACAAAAGCTACGTGTGTTTCAATGGGTTTTTGGTCTAAGCTCTAAAAGTCACCTACAAATAATATTCGAGACTTTCAGTAAAGACTTTCAATACTCTGCAACATTTGCGTAGCACAGAAACAACTAACCGAGTCAATTTAGACATATAAAAAGTCGTATAGATAGCTTAATTCACATGAAACATTCCCCACTACATTAGCCACAACACGCCGCCATCTTGGATAGATATTTCCTTTTGAGTGCGCACTGATATGGAACGCTCAGGTATATGAAAACAGGTTGTACAGTTACTATACCGTTGAATATAGCACACCCCGGAACTAACTCTCAGAATGGTGGATTCCATCTACCCGTGTAATAATTCCATCTACCCGTGTTATAACATTGCTTAAGTGGTTGCATTCTTACCGTTAGTTCCCTGTATAATTAATTATTTAAATGGTACAACAGGGCTGTGTATCTGATAAAGTTTCCGACAGTAAAAATCGTACCTTTCTGTGCAAACTATGTCCTTCTGGAAAATTAGCAATAATTAAAAAAAATGAAAATGAACTGAACTGAACTATGAACGAGTTCAGAATTTAAATGGTGAACTATGAACGTGAAAGATTCATATTTACCTGTATGAACTGAACTTTGAACTAGTTCATGAGAGGTGTGAACGTGCACAACACTGTGGATATCTGACAAGAGCATGGAGACACAGCAGATTCAGCCCAGACAGCACCACACAACCAACCCAGACACACACCACACAACCGGCCCAGAAAGCACCATGAAACCGGACCAGACGAGGTCCACAACCAGCCCAGAGTCAGTCACTGCCTGGGGGAACTCGAGCAGGAGCAGGAGACATGTGAGCTGTCAGCACAGAGCCAACATCCAGCACAACTGACAGCTGTGGGCCCTCTATGGCCACACTCCTGCTGTGCGTGTGCGTGTGCGTGTGCGTGTGCGTGTGCGTGTGCGTGTGCGTGTGTGTGTGTGTTTGTGTGTGCATGCCTGCAAGCTAAAACTCACACACCGTTGTGTTGTAACTTATGTGTGTATGGGTGTATGTGTGTGTACGGGCGTGTAATCTCTGTAATCACATGTTACTTGGCATAATATGAAATTGAAAGGGTACGAGTAGGTTGGATGGAAATATATTGATGTTTTGAATGCAGATATTTACTATCTTTGCATTTGTGTGTGTGTGTATGTGTGTGTGTGTGTCTAACCCTAACCCTAACCCTAGATTTATTCAATCTGTATGTTAAACTGTCTATGTAAAATGGTTCTCAGACACACTGACACCCCCAATACACCTGCTGCCATATATTTCCTCTGTTAATGATGAAGCCGAAAGGATGACGAGAAAATATATGCATACTGAAATGCTCTCTGTCTCCCTGACTCTGTCCATCTTTCTTCCCTTATCTCTCTTTCCCCTCCTCTCCCCCCCCCCCCCCCCCCTCTCCCCCCCTCTTATACTTTATCCAGCCCCCTTTTAAACAGATATTCTGTTATATTCCTGTTAAGAAGACCCCCATTATGCCAGCTTAGCTTGTTTACACTGAACCAAACAAAGCTGGCATAATTATGCCCCAGTGTGTATGGCATAGTGGGTTTCCAGCAGCAGGGGTGGGGAATTTAGTGTCTATAATGCTGCGTTCAAAATCACTTGGCACTCACATAAGAACCTCGTAAAATTGCTCTAGAATGTCACTTGAAGTCAGACCTCAGACTCAGAAAACTCAAAACCTTTGACAAAAACAATCTCGGCTTCAGTGAGGCGCATCTTTCAATCAATTTCACATTGTAATCAATAGGGCGACGAACCTACCAGGGCCTAACAGGGACCTTGACTGTACCAATGGTTGAAAAACTAGCACTGATACCCAGCAGATAGAAGCAAAATCCACTGATGAGTCCTCACCACATGGATGAGTTTACATTTTGCCCAAACACAGAAGACGAAGCTGGGAAGTATCATGTAGCATGTGATGAATTCCGAGTTGTTGAGAGAGGGAGTGTGTATGTGTGTGTGTGTGTGTGTGTGAGGGTGAGAAAGTGTGTGTGTGTTCGTGTGTGTCTACATGAGTGTGTGTGAGTGTGATTGTGTTTCTACATGTATTAATATGTGAGTATGTGTGTGAGAGAGAGAGAGAGAGAGAGAGAGTATGTGTGTTTATGTGTGTGTGTGCGTGTGTGCGTGTGTGTCTACGTGCATTAATATGTGAGTATGTGAGTATGTGTGTGTCTGTGTGTCTACTTGTATTAATATGTGAGTATGTGTGTGTGTGTGTGTGTGTGTGTGTGTGTGTATGTATAGCCCATTTTCTGATGGATGGGACCCGCTGGCTGCCCCAGTGCTAGCTCAGTGTGCTGCACTAATAAAGTGAAATGGAGAAGAGAGGGAGAGAGAAAGAAAGAGAGTCACTGAGGTAGAACCACAGGAAATCAGAAGTGCATGGAAAGAGAGAGAGAGTGTGTGTGTGAGAGAGAGAGAGAGAGAGAGAGAGATAGAGAGAGAGAGAGAGAGAGAGAGAGAGAGAGAGAGAGAGAGCATTTAATACGGAGATTCCTTTCGGGTGGTCGCTATGGTCGATGTGCCATGTTTGATCAGATCAAGCTGAATATAGCTATGGCTGCAAATGCTCATTGTCAGTTTAATTCATGCAGTCCACTACAGTTAATGGCCCTGATCTGATTCCAGAGATGGGACTCCTCCGCCACTACATCTTTTGTGAAACATTAGTTTTGGAAGTATTTGTACCCTTTGAGATAACAGTTAGTTAACTCTGTGCCTTCTGACAAGACGAGTGATTATGACCTGCACCATTTTGTATGAAAACTTTGCTTGACTGTTTAACAAAACTTTGTAGCCCATTTAAATCGAATTCAGCTGACATAAACCACGCCGTTTAGACTGAAACAAGCACTTAAGCAGTAGGTACCTCAGCGTATTTCTAATTCTATCTCCCCCCCACCCCCTCTTCTTATTTTGTGAGCCGTAAGAATTCATTGTGCATAATTTATGATCTCTGTTGGGTCACAAATCAGAGCTTGCTCATTTTTTCATCTACGCCTGGCCATTTATCAGAGGTCTCTGGAGATTGATTTTGTTTATTTTGTGGTACGGCCTCATTGAGAGTGATGGATTGAAGGCTATATTTCATTTGGTGGTGGTTATTGAGAACTGTTTCAACTGTTTTTCTTTTTCGGTTCTTTCTGGGGAAAAAATTAAGAAACTCTACTGATCCAGGGAAGGAAGTAGAAGGATGGAGGCTGGATTTGTCAAATGTGTTTGTTGCTTTGTTTTAAAATAACGATTTCATTGATCGAATGTCACCCATATCCTCTGATTATTGGAATGTCTTAAGGTTACATTTAATAAAAGGGTTGGCCAATGTTGTGATATGGAGCTTTCCACTGTAAGATTAAAGCATTTGCAAATTCTAATGCAAGTTTTGAATATGGTGTAAAACAAGCCTTCACATCGTCACTTGTGATCATTTTGCACCCTAAAGTTGTTTAACGGTGACTATTAATGATCCTTTGACTGTTTCACCCGGAGAGCAGACATCAGCTAATTAATTACAAACATCAGTTCAATTAGAAGTATCAATTCATTAGTAAGACCACTGCTTTCTCAATGATGGGTTGAGCTAGCGATAGCTCTGTGGACCATTATGGAGTGCGTGTGTGCACGGAATCGTAACCATGCAGAGTTGTGCATGGGTACCTTTTGAAGTAATCAACTATTCCTCTCCTCGTGCTGAGAAGCACTTCAACATCACTGGCTGACCACGACATTAAGTCCGCCTGGCAGTTTGTTATTAGAACCAACCAATCTGCACAAGATGGATCGACGTCTCCTGAGAGGCACATGGCTGTAATCCATCAACATGAACATGTCGGTTTCCCAGGTCTGGGTAAGACTTCTGCACTACGATTAAGCACAAACTCAAAGGCTTGAAATAAGGTGATATTTATTCGATAACTCTGAAGTAACTAAGGCAAGTATTTTTTGAAAGTGAAGCTTTTTCAGATTCAGTAAAAATAGAGTTTGTTGTGCTTCATTGTAATTCTCAGAATGATACTGGTTTAATCTTTGGTTTTTATTTTACACAGTTTACTGTTCTAGTCAGTAGCTCACCCTGGAAGATGCATCTTCCTTTTCTGTTCATCTAAAAGACGATTTACCAGTTTGTAACCATAAACTACAGCTGAAATCAGCTTGATCTGTCCTGAACATGTGGTCCCCAGATATTTCACCCAACAGATATAAATCTCTGCATCTCAAAATCTGCAGCCCCTACAAATATGTCTCTCAATGTAAGGCTACTATAATACGTCTGGGAAAACATTCTTCCATTCCTCAGTAAATTCTGACACTGTACTCAGACTGTGGTTCTCCTTCACAGCTTTCATTTAGCCCCATTTTTCTGTTGGATGGACCATAGTCCGGTTTATGTGTTTTAGTGTGGGATGAAGCATGGAGTGGTACAGTTTTTATTGTCCAGTTTGAGACACATCAGTGACATGACTTGTTTCCCACCCGCTAAGCTGTCTAAGGACAACCTGGAGTTGAAATGAGAGTTACTGATTCTGAAATACATAGGCAGTGGTTGACCAAGCTGAAGCCATAACTGATGTTGTGTTTATTGACCGTTTCTCCTCCACGCTATCCCTGAGAGGCTCATCATCTATTCTCAAGGGCGCAGACATCCGGCTGACTGCTAGATGAATGAGTTTCAGATTTAACACAGAGAAAAATCATCCAGCTTTCAACCCATTCAAAATAACTTGCTTCTAATTGCTGCCAACACGCACTGGAGGTGGAAATGGCTCCATTTTGTCATAGCTTGCCAAGTGTGAGATGAAAAAGAAATACAGGGAGATATGATTTTTAGTTTTTGTTTTTGAAGCCAAGTTGTCACTTGTATGCTCCACAAACTTTCTCCCTCTGGCTCACAGCCACTGTTCACATCCTTTGGTAGAGAGCTACAGAAGTGACCCTAGCTGCGTGAGCTGCTGGCCAGTATACCCTGGCTGGATGCACTCCAAGCCATCAGACCATTAAAGCGGAACTCTCAAACGCCGAAATTCAATTTAAGAGCCTGGAGAACATGGCATTTGATCCAAACGGAGTTTATCAATGAAAATACTAAGGCAGAAGGACACGGCCACCCCTGTAGTCTGAGGTACTCACTGAAACACTTTCATTCATTATTGGACAGTGGTGTGGTGACATGAAAGCTCAATCATAAAGGAGTCTCTCTATTCAGTTTACTCTGAACTGGGCCATGGTATAGAGATGTGGAAGTTTAACCACCAGCTGCACTTTCTCCCACTCACTCCTGCAAGCCTCACTTTATGGCACATCAGTGGGTATGGTAAATTAAGTGATATAAAATAAGTTAAATAAATTGCTTAAGTTGTCCAAAAAAAACTGTGATGAGAGATTTTATTGACCCTAAATCATGGGTTGACCATGGTGTCTATGCCAATGGCTGGACCTATTATATTTACTTAAAGTTACAAACAGATTACTGCCAGCATGCTGTGAATCGTGGGTCTTTTCATTATACAATTAGTTGTGAATGAGCAATGGGTTGCGGGTGAATGAAATCTTCATTCATGGGGCAGTCTTCATTCACAGTAAGACAGGCAGATGTTTCTTTTTTGTGTTGTGGAAATGACTGATGGGAATGGTGAGTCATAACTCATTCACATTCTTCTCCAGATCTGCGCGCATGGATTAATGGAACCAGACCTTCTGGAAGGGGCTGGGAGATTTAGGTGGTGGGGGGTGAGACTTTTGTTTTAGCTCTGCATTTTTTTCTTCTTCTTTACGGATTTATTTAAGCCCAGTAGCAAGATGATTTCCATTCCATTACGGTACACAAAGAACAAACTGATTACTTATTGTCGGACTAATTTTCCCTAATTTTTGCAGGTTTAATGTTTTTGCGGATGTCATTCTGACACTTTCCAACTTTACGCCATGTTTGGCTAGAGGGTAGACTGTGACATTTTTGAATGAAAAATAGTTCATCAGCGTTCTGTGCAAAGCTCACTTACAATAATTTTTGAATGACAGGTTGATCATAAAGACTTTGGACAAAGCACATCTAGTTTGAGCTCCATATCAACATCAACATCCCAAACTTGTTCATTAAAGAAGCATTAAAAAGCTCTAAATCAATCTAACAAGACTAAATTGTAACTTCAGTTTGAAAGTGGAGGGGGAAAAAAGAAAAGAGAAAAGTAATTTAAAAGAGACTCTTCTTAGCAGAGATGGTCGCCAGTGAGTTCTCTCCACATGAGTGAACCGAATTAATGGGCGTGAGCGTGAAGCACAGAGGCATCAGTGAAGGTGCACCCTCCCCCCCCCCCTCCAACAGCCTGACTTGGGCCCATGATACAGTACATCTCCAAGCCAAATTGATTTAATCACTTTGTTTTCAGGCAGCTGGCAGCTCATCTGAGGACTATCATGGGCTGACCCAATATGCAGCTGAAGACCTGCCAGACCTGGGCCCAATCAGAACCAGAGCCGTTGCAGGGTCGGCAACAGTCTGGTGAGTTTGGTTATGGAGTGTGTGAAGCATGCACAGTATGTGTGTGTTAAGTATGCACAGTGTGCGTGTGTGACGTACGCACAGTATGTGTGTGTGAATGCAGGAAACTAGTGGGGATAGATACTAGGATAGCCAAAAGGGGACTGGAGTTGACTCGTTTGCATTGGACATCAGTAGCACCACGTGTGTACTTTTCTTAACATCTCTTTTCAAACTAACCTTGTGCTAGTTAAAATACTGCAAGGTGTCAAAGGTCTGAGGCCATAGTCAGGGAGACTGACTCTTGTCCTTTCCCCTTCTGGTAATTTTGCCTTCATCTGCCCGTCTATCCTTTTTCTGTTTCTAAATTGCCTCTCCATTAAGTGTCAGATTAACAACTGACCCACCTGATTTATTAAAACCATCAAATAAGCATAACAACAAACTCAGGGCGTCATCGTAATTTACAGCATGTCTCCAGCGAGAGGAATGAATATGGCCCAGTTGTCAATCAAAGTGAGGCCGTGGTGATGTCTCTCTCTTTTAGTGTTACAGGTCCATTGCAATGCAGTTGCCTTTAATTAAGATGAGGGTTGAGAGTCTTCCCCTCCACATGCAGATGTGTGTGATTTTCCTTGTTCTCTCGAGGCTCCCCGAAGAAGCTTATATCGACCCCATTAAAGCAGCCCATCCTATTTGCAAATGCACAAGGGCTCCCTCGCAGTTGCTCTTCAATAATAAATTAATTGTGGCCGCGCATTTATCTCTGTTGGGTGAGGGCACGGAAAAAAAAACAAGGCAAGTCTTGTGGAGCTCAGTATGTTCTTTTCCTGTACCCTTGATTATCTGAGAATGGCCAAATATGAATAAGATGAATAAAGCACTCATCACAAGTAAAACAGTGGTTATGTTAAATTACTATGGTCAATTCTCAACTACTAGGTGCCCAAATGGATCTGGCATGATTTATGCCCAAGGATGCGCTACTGTTAGACCTTCATATCATATCTCTATTCCCCTAAATATCAGATTCATCTTGAGTTGAATATTCACAAGATTATAGTTAGCATTGAGTCAGCCTGCACCAGTACTTTGCTTTCAGTTCTCTTCTTTCGAATGAAACTCTTTGTGTCCCTTTTGTATTACACTAGTATTTCTATTCACCTTAGTTTGACACAGAGATCCTTGTGGACTGAGAATATGATCGCTCCCTAGGTTTTCCTTGTAAGTAATTTGTAGTCAAATGAGTGTAGTGAGAGAGCAGTCACCCTACCTGACCTAAAACCCGGGTCTACAGGGGAGCCAAACATGCAGCTTGACCAAAGTGCCAGAAAGCCAGACTCATTGGTCTGGAGGTCAGAGCGCATACTCAACCGTACAGTAGTGCCAGACTCATTGGTATGGCAGTCAGAACGCACACTCAACCGTAGTGACGGCACTCCGTGACAGGGCCATTTCAGAAATTGACATACAGCTAATAGTCGTCTCAAATGTGTGCACAAATGTGAGGTCTTACTACAGCTCTCATTCTGCATTAAGTTTATAATACCTGAGTGTGTGGAAGAGGATGCCCACTGAATGCAAAGCAACTTCTCTCCTCCACGGCCCTGTGTATGTCTTCATCACCACGGCAACTCCGGCCCCGGAGCTGTTTTATTTACACGTGTTCTTTGCGTGTCTGTTGTCTCGGTTTTAGCAATGAGCTTTTTCATGAATTCTTAATGCCTGCCTCTTCATAAATGTACCCCCGGCCCAGGGAGTTTCACAATGCGCCAGTTGACAACAGCCCTGAACGTGCATCGCTTTGATGAGTAAATACTGCTCGCCTCTGTCTGCAGGGGGAAAAGTGAACACTTCAGTGCACTGCATTGAAGGGGGGGGGCAGTAATTTAGATTTTGCTGTGGAAATCTACACGTCACTCTCCCCCACCCCTGGATGATTCACCTCTGCCAGCCTGTCTCCAATGATGTCCTGATTAATTTGCTTTCCCATCACTGAAGCGTCTCCTCTCACATTCTTCAAGTCGAGTGATCAAATGGGAATAGAGATCTTCAAAGCCTCCCTCCTGATGGCTAGGCAATGCCGGTCGAAAAAGAAAAAGAAAAAGAAAAAGAAAAAGAAAAAGAAAAAGAAAAAGAAAAAGAAAAAAGAAAAGAAAAGTCTGAGAAACAGAGCCGAAAAAAAAGACCAGAACCAGCCTGACCTGCATAGTGGACCAGTTGACAGTGTTTGGACCTGTGTTCTGATGTCCAGCAGTCATGCCTATCGGCAGCCGACTCAGACCCCTGTCTCTTCTCTGTCTCCTGGGATCTGCCTTCAGCCTCGGGCCACAGTGCGCTGTCGGGCAGAGCTGAACATTCCGAAGACAAGTCTGAACTTCACAGCTGAACGCAAGAGTTTGGGAAAGTAAGTGGTGGAGGATGGATGGAGGGGTGGTCTGCCTGTATGGGTTGATATGAATGGGTGTGTGTCTTTTAAAGGTTTGAGCTACTCTTCACAATGTGTCATGTGACCCGCTCTATTATCAGCGGATTATCTTAACAAGCAACCCCCCGCCCCCAACCCCCCTCCCCCTCCACCCTTCCAGAGGAGCCTGACAAGGCTCTGCCAAGACACTGCCTGACAATGGGATTAATTAGATTTGCTTTGAGGGCTCGACTTGAGCTTTCGAGGACCGAGCGACACCAGAAAACAACCCTGATCTCTCCGTGGCAGTCTCTTTCTTCCTCTTCACTTCTCTTTCTCAAATGGCCAGGCACTAGTCAGCCCATGAAGCCCGGAAATGTTCCTTCAAGCCTCCCGTGTTTGGTGCTCTTCTGCAGGCGTGCTGCGCGATCAGAGCACGGGGCTTAGTGCGAGGGGATAAACTCGGCTCAGTTGTCGCCAATTGGATCTCACTTTGGGGAATAACCAGTTGTGTGCCATCCTCTGATGAGCCTTAAAAGGCCCTTTGGATGATGTGTGCCTAGAATGATGGGCGGCCGGTTTTACCCACACAGGGAGGGGAGGGAAGGGGGGGTGGGGGGGCAGAAGAGGTGGTTATGCCTCTAAATGTGTGGAGATGGTGTTAATATGCTAACCCTGTATTGAGGGTATTGAATTTGCCTGCTCAGATGATATCAGTTTTTCACAGACCTGTTTCCTTATCTTTGCCCGTGGTCGTGTAACCGGGCAGGATTATAAAGCCCCAGAGTCCTATGATGGAGGAGTGGGATAGTCTTGATATGTGGCTGAATAGAAGTACAAAAAAATGTATATAGGTTGATTCCTCATACACTCAATTAAAAACTATTATTTCATGTATAATTTAAATTATAAGCTGACTGAAGAAGACATGGTCAGATGCTGTTAGCCATAGAGCATTATTACCAACCAATAACTGTTCAAACAATAGACAGCATGTGCTCAGTCACAAGTGAAGCCACCAGAGGGAATTTTCTGTCTTCACATGACATGTTGACTTTGTTGATTCTATAGAATAGCAACACAATACCTAGCCCGCTGCTCCATGATTAGTTCAACTGGGATGATAATATGGAACTGCTATTTGCGAGATGAATTGATGTGCCATTTTGAGGAGCATACTAATCAGTGACCATTGACTTAGTGCAATGATGTTGAAATGTAATTACAACAATGGCGGCAGCGCTAGAGCTAGACAAAGTGATACAAACAGTAGTAGCAACATTTGCAAACATCGAAGAATTGAAGCTGGAGCAAGAAGAAGGTGTAATTTTATTCATTGAGGGCAAAGACATCGTTGCCTAACTGACAACCGGGTTTGTGAAAAGCACAATATATCATGTTGCAATCCCATTCTGTGCTGATTGGGTAAAGGATGTTTAAATGGTTTCAGAATTAACTTGAAATCTTTTTTAAGATGCAATGACTGGAAACAATCCCCAATGGAGGCCAGAGCCTATTCAGGAAGTGAATTTGGGTCTGGTTATACAAGAATAAACTGCATAAAGCAGCCACATTCAAGATGTTGTGATACTCTTCTACAGTAAAATGGTTTCCCATCCAGACCACTGCAATCATGGCCTGTCCAGTTACTGTTGGCCCTAGGAGGGGGTCGACCATTAGTGGTGAGGCAGACAAGAGTCAACTCTCACAGGTCAGCTGATTAATGTGCCTGGAGTGAAATGATTGGTGTGCACAACCGAGTTCAGGCTACATCACACAGCCCTGACTGTTTCTGTCTGAGAGAGAGGGCTAGTTTTGACCACATTCAATACTCTGAAATCTCCCAGCTCCACATCTCTTGTCTTTTCTATTACCCCTCCTTCTGCTCTGATTGCTCCCTCTCGGCTTCGACACGGCGTCCTGTGGACAGTCCCTGCACCGTCAATGAGAATTTGACTTTCAAAAAAAGTTCCAGGCACTCTCCGGGCTGAAGTTGTACCTCTCTGACACCGTTCGAGAAGTCTCAACAAACACACTAACACGGCAAATAGATGAAGCGAGAAGTGGCGCTTCGACAGCATTGCACGTCGTTCAGAAACATGAGCTGAGACTAATCCTTGGTACAGGGCAATAAAACAATTTGAGCAAGGATTCGCACATCTCGGAGGTTAATGGGAATAAGACAGAGGCCAAACTTTTAAGGCGTCAAGGAAGAAAAAAAAACTAAAAACGCAGAAAAACCTACAGCAGCAACAGCAGCCTGGAATTGCAAGGTCGAAACTTCTGACTCGGAGCTGTGCTGGTAATTGGCCTGCCCTTGTCCTGCTCTGCCACACACTTTCAAACACTCATCTGTCTGGGTAATGATGTATACCACATACAGCACCAGCTGAAACCGGCAGAGCAGCGAACACACTGAGACTGCAATGGTGAGATGAGATGGTTCATTTCCAGCTGGTGCTGGTGTCTGCTGGATTAAGGGTAGAATCGTATGTATGATTCAGGTTGTTGTTGTTGTTGTTGATGTGGAGTGTTAGACAGTTGGATTGTCAAGTGTCAAAGCTAGGAATGTATATGCCAATTAGACCTGCCACTATTGCTAACTTATGCCACAGAGAAGAACATCCTGATCTGTTCACTTAAGCGGGGAGAGAATGAGAGCACTTTTGGACCCTGAGATACACTTCGAAGAAATCAAAATGCCTCTTTAGAGGAGAGCTTAGATTAACACAGCAAAAGTCTTCTAAGGATGGGAACACTATTATCTTAATGATGGATCTTGGAAGGAAAACAAAGACAGCTGTATAAAAGTGCATGGAAACGAGTGACTGAATATGTGGGTTTTTTACTCCCAGGAACTGCTTCAAGAAAAATATTAAATGCACAACATTTTCATTTTTTTTAACCCTATTTATCTTATAATTTATTTACTGTTGTTTTTTCATCCTTTGTCATTTACCACACAGGGAAGATACACATTTATGAGACAGACAAGCTCTCCCAGTTGAGGCACGGGAAAATAAGATACAGTGTGTGTATATTATTATATCTCAGAAAATAAATAATTTGATATGGTAATTTAAAACCACTTCAAGTATGCAGCCTCAGACGTGCTGGTGTACAATTTGTTGTGAAGATGCAAGCATTTGTTTGCTGTATTTTGTTTTGATTGGAATAAACAGGGATAGACAATCTTTTTGTGCGTTAAGGCATGCATATAATGGCACGCGTAATATGTGTGTACATGCCATAGACACTATGTGTCAGTTTCTTCCATACCTAAAGCTACATGATGGAATCAAGCCAGTAGAGCACACAGATGACTTTGTAACAGAGCGCTGAATTATGAAAGCCCTTTGAAGCTCCAAAGCCAGTGTCAAGTCAAAGTTCAAGCTCAGCTGATATCACAGAAAGGTGTGGTAACACGGTAATGTCACAACCCAGCAACCCCAACCACAAGGGCCCTATCTTGCACCCAGCGCAATTGACATTGTCACCGACGCATGTATCATTCCTATCTTGCACCCGGCGCACAGCGCGATTTTCCCTCCAGAGGCGCGCTTCGAAATGAACTTGCGTCGACATGGGCGGGGGCGGAACAGAGAAGGCGTTTCTCTGGCGCAAGTGGTACTTTGCAGTTTCAAAACAACGCCGTGCGCCGTGCGCCATTGACCAAAAAAAAGCTGGTCTAATGTGAGGCGCAATGTCTAAAGTCTGTAACGCCTATTCAAAACGCTATTTTAAGGGCGCATGTGCTTGCCCGCACAGTATAGGACCTGTAGGCTACACTTTACTTCTGTCGTCTTCACGAGAGATTTACACCAATTGTTTGGCAAGCCATATATAATTACAAGGAAAATAAAGTATTTACCACATGAGGAAATCATTGTGATATCCGTATCCAAGACATTTAAAAACTAGGCATACATCTAGCGTACACAATTGACCCAAATGATTCAGGTTAATTGAAGCTGCGTGACATTTGATTTATTGTATGGCTTTGTTGCATTTATTTAATGCCAGTATTGTTATAAATCTTGTAAACTCATCTCTGTGTATGTGGACTTTATTTATGTACCTTGGGTTTGGTCAGCTGGTGCACTGGCTTGGGTGCCGATTTCCATGCCCCCAAATCCCTGCACGCTCTCAGGCGTGAGGGTAGACGTGGCGATGTCCTCTGCTGCCGTCAGATCCTGGGTCGAGGCAGATCCACCTCCCGTGAAGGCACGAGAACGTGTGTTACCTTCCAGCTTGGATGTCCCACGTCTCCGGACGTCATTATAGCGTTTTCGGCAACGTTTTCGGGTGCCCCGTTGCAGAAACAATCACGGCAATATCTTGACATGCTTGCTTGACTTTGCTTACTTTTGGAGGGTTTTTCGCATCCCCATATATATCTATCTCCCGGCTTTTTACAAAGCCATACAATACATCAAATGTCACGCAGCTTCAATTAACCTGAATCATTTGGGTCAATGTGTAGGCTACATGTATGCTTATTTTTAAAATATCTTGGATATGGATATCACAATGATTTCCTCAAGTGGTAAATACTTTATTTTCCTTGTAATTATATATGGCTTGCCAAAAAATTGGTGTAAATCTCACGTCGGTCTCCTCGGCTGTGAACTTCTCCGGTCTTCCACCAGGTAATTCCGCCATCAAAATAACAAGCCGCTATGGACTATGCGCTTCTCGCTCTTAAAGGGAATGTGAAATGACACTCGGATTGGTTTATTGCATATTACGCCCAAACCACACCTATGGCTGAGTAACCTCCTTTGGACCAACCCTTTTGACACTTGCGCTGGACGCAAGTGTGTTTTTTCCGCCGTTAAAATAGCAACTGCGCCATAGAGCCGCCCACACAGCTACTTGCGCTTGGCGCCGTCCTACTTGCGTTTCTGATCGGCAAGATAGGGCCCCAAGAGTTATAGAGGTGTGGAGGAATCTGTTGTTGCTCAGAGTCGCAAGCAGCTTTGTCCCTCACAAAGAGATAAACTAAATAACACCCTTACCCTTACACACACACACACACACACACACACACACACACACACACCACACACACACAAACACACACACACACACACACACACACACACACACACACACACACACACACACACACACACACACACACACACACACACACACACACACACACACACACACACACACACACACACACACACACACACATCCAGAATGAAATCCCGCTCTCTCAAGACGACAGTTTATGGGGATAGGGGGATGTGATCGAATTGCAGTGTATCCGACACAAACCTGATATCCACACCCTCTTCGCGTCCTCTCTTACCCATTTGTGAGGAGTTTGTACTTCTCCCCTGTGGTCTCACAACCTGCTCTAGACAATTGGACTGAAATGGCACCTGCATTTCTAACATTGGGAGGCTTTTGATGCCTTGCTCAGGACACACACACACACAAAAAACATGAAATATAATAATGATGATCTATTCAAAAAAACGAAATAAAAATTGCTGGATACTGTGTGATATAGTGGTGAAGCATTGAAAGTGTCCAGAAGAATACCCCGTCGTAAAAAACAGTACTGATGTATTGATGAAAGTCCCACAAACCCACAAAACAGACTCCATCCAGCATATGCAGCAGCTCCTGTAACTCTGGCTACTGTTCTGTACTGTAGAGCCCTGGGCTGCACCTCCCTGCACCTCCCTGCTCCTGTAACTCTGGCTACTGTACTGTACTGTAGAGCCCTGGGCTGCACCTCCCTGCACCTCCCTGCTCCTTTATCTCCTGCCAATGTACTGTACTGTAGAGCCCTAGGCTGCTCCTCCCTGTACCTGTAACTCTGGCTACTGTACTGTACTGTAGAGCCCTGGGCTGCACCTCCCTGCACCTCCCTGCTCCTGTATCTCCTGCCAATGTATTATACTGTAGAGCCCTCGGGTGCTTCCTGTATCTCCTGCCAATGGACTATACTGTAGAGCCCTCGGGTGCTTCCTGTATCTCCTGCCAATGTACTATACTGTAGAGCCCTCGGGTGCTTCCTGTAACTCTGGCCACTGTACTGCACTGTAGAGCACTGGGCTGCTCCCCCCTCCACCTGCCTGCTTCACCACTTATTTATGCTGTAGGGGGTCAGCTCACTTACACACTGGCTGTCAGACGGGCGACAGCATTGATGTATGGCCTCTGTGGAGGGACAGTGTATTTCCCAAGTGGGGAAAAGATAGGCGGTTTGCTGCTCCTCGCGGAAAAATGGCAGATGAGTGCAGAAAGGGTCTGGCCCTGGTCTGGCTCTGATCTGGCCCTGATACGGCACAGATCTACCAGTTCTGCACCACATCGAGGCCAGATGTGTCTGAAAGTTGGATGTAAGAGAGAGAACATGCTGAGCACAAGCACTGAGATGATAGATGCATCTAGGCTTCCTAGGGAGCTAGCTATTAGCAGCGCTACGTGTGGGGGTGGTGCTGTACAATATAGAATATCTGTGGTTTAGAAGAGCCCCACATAAACACTAAGTGCTTATGATTAGCTAAGTGGTAATAGCGACGGTGCATATGCACAGGGCGCTGCCTGTGATATACAGTATGTATTAAAAATGGATGAGTATCTCTTAGCCTTAACATGAGTGTCTGAACATGCGCTATTTGCACAAATGGCAAAGTCTTGTTTCTTCTGTCGTGTTTGTTTAAAGCAGATGTCTGCAGCTATTTAATGCTTGATTGATCCAATCCTGTTTGGAAATAAAAGAGGCTCAGCTTTGGTCTTTTTTTCAATATCGGTTCTGTACGAAGGAACCCATGCTGCAAATCAAAAATTAAAGGGTAAATGGTGTAACCAAAACACATATAAATAAATAAACGTGGCTGTGTGGATCATCCAACATCCCTTTGCCTTTGGCTGTAACGCACTGGCTGCCTGAACGTTATTAGTCTGAAATGGAGCTCATTCCTTTTTTTCCAGTCACTGTCACTGTCACTCTGCTGACTTCATCCGAGAACTGATTTTTGAGGTCCCCCCCCCACACACACACACTCTTTAGTAATTCACATAATTTCTGTTCAATCTTTAAAACAAGCGTGACACTCTCATGCTTTATATTCTCTGGGTAGGGAGAGGAGGAGAAGTGTTCTAATGAATGTCTGCGGTTTTGAATGTGAAAAACAGACTCCCTTCAGAAAAACGAATACAGCCTTCAGGGGGATGCAGTAACTGTGTTATAAAATCGGTGGCTCTGTTGTCTGTGTGTGGTCTCATAGGTTGATGTCATCACAGGTGGATTTAGTTTGTCTGTGTGTAAGCTCCTAATAAAAGAGGTTCTGTTCCGGCTATCAGGGTTATGTTTAATAGATACAGTCAGGGGCGTCGTTAGGCCTGTTTTAGGGGGGCTGAAGCCCCCCTAAAATGTTCTTTAGCCCCCCCAAAATTATTTGGGATTATTGGCATAAAAAAAAAAAAAAACATTTTTTTTTTTGGTGATGACATTAAATTAAACGATTGTTTCTCACATGGACACGTTTTTTATAACTCTCAAATGCTACATATGTGCGTGCGTGCGTTCTGGTTTGTAGGTTTTCTCTATGGAAGTTTATTAGACTCTTTATTCAAATGGCAATGCATTTGTCAAATGGCAATTCAATGCGCAAAGTGACAATGCAATCCGCAATTCAAATGGCAAACCAGTTGTCAAATGGCAATTCAATGCGCAAAGTGACAATGCAATCCGCAATTCAAATGGCAAACCAGTTGTCAAATGGCAATTCAATGTGCAAATGACAATGCAATCCGCAATCCAGTTTGTATTATTTTGAATAACAATTTGAATGAGCGCTTATTGCATTGCATTTCATATTGACACGGTTTTTTCGACTCTTTATTCAAATGAAAATGCATTTGTCAATTGGCAATTCAATGCGCAAAGTGACAATGCAATCCGCAATTCAAATGGAAAAGCAGTTGTCAAATGGCAATTCAATGTGCAAATGACAATGCAATCCGCAATCCAGTTTGTATTATTTTGAATAACAATTTGAATGAGCGCTTATTGCATTGCATTTCATATTGACACGGTCTTTTCGACTCTTTATTCTCACTGTTTTCTCACTCTGCCAAGTAAGGTCTCCTCAACGACATCCAAGATTATAGCCAAGGAGTTTTGCTCAAAGTAAATGATGCATGGAGTGAAATGGTAAGTAAAGGTAGTTACAGAATCTGTAGTTGTTAACAATTGTTAACTGCTTAAATTAAGGTTTACTTGAGGTAAATTAAAGATAATATTGTAGTGGGCTATGTTTACACTAAGCTAGCTAGCTAGCTATTTTGTAAGAAACTGTGCCAGTGAGTGTGAACGAGCAATTCGAAAAACAAGAAATAACTATGACACCTCTCCATTCTTTGCATTACGTAATATATCTATCTAGTATTTCGAAACAATAATATCAGTCCCTATAGAATGTTGTTGTTTACAATCAGTTAATGCTAGTGAATCCTTGTTTGACTTGATTATAGTGAATGCATTGGGTGCCTTCCATTTCAGCCCACCATACAATATTTATCACTTGATAATTAAGATTGCCCCCTCCCCATTGAATGGTATATTTGACACTGAAAATCTGATTCCCTTCTGCCCAAAATAAAGCAAGTAAACAACTCAAAAGTTGACACTGTCAGGTCCATTCTCCACCCATAGTGTCCGAATGAGATAAATAAAAATATCACTGGTATGTTAAAACTATAGGACATCAAAAAAGATGTAAATGTTGGTCAAATCATATTCCCTTCTGCTCATAATAAAACAAGTAAACAACTCAAAAGTTGACACTTTCCCTTTAAGAATTAGGATTTGGGAGCAGCCCAAATGGGCCCCCCAAAAAATGTCGCGCGCTACGCGTGCAAAAACATCAAACTCCACTTGGGGCTAAGCCCCCCCTTTCTTTGAATCCTAGAAACGCCCCTGGATACAGTATATCTAATATCTTTATAGATGTCATGTTGGAAATCAGGGAACTGCATTTGAATTGAGACATGTTGAAATCTAATATTAAGGGCCCTATCTTGCCGATCAGAAACGCAAAGTAGGACGGCGCCAAACGCAAGTAGCTGTGTGGGCGGCTCTATGGCGCAGTTGCTATTTTAACGGCGGAAAAAACACACTTGCGTCCAGCGCAAGTGTCAAAAGGGTTGGTCCAAAGGCGGTTACTCAGCCATAGGTGTGGTTTGGGCGTAATATGCAATAAACCAATCAGAGCGTCATCTCACATTCCCTTTAAGAGCGAGGAGCGCATATTGCAAAGCGGCTTGTTATCGTAATAGCGGAATTACCGGGAGGAAGACCGTGAGGCCACCAGAACGTGTGTTACCAGAAACAATCACGGCAATATTTTCCCATGCTTGTTTGGAGAAATGGTTCTACTTTTCATTTCTCGTTTGTATTTTTTCAGTTATTAGCATTCGTTTTTTGGTGGCAACATTTTTGAAATAAAAGTCACAAAAACATACTTTCCGATGTTTTGGGTTCACCCTCACTGAATCACTAGGTTATGGTATGCATGGTAATAATATTGCACCCATCGGCACATGCAGTTCAACCTCACGTCTTCTAAAGTCCTCTAATCTATCCTCATTTATGTCATTGACACATCCATGATTCATGGCAATGTTGTGTAAAACACTGGGGGGGGGGGCACGTATGTGAATATGGGTGCAGTCTATATCGCCAAGGACGCCAGGGAACCCATACTTCTGTACCCATACTTCTGCGCGCACCACTCGCTTGATCAGAAAGGAAAGCAGTTCGCCTAAAAAAACGTAGGGAAAAATACTATACTTCGATTT
>NC_137908.1:23623815-23653815 GCF_963457725.1 Sprattus sprattus | reverse complement strand
CATGACTAGTGAAACAAGGAAAGGACCTGCTTTGATACTCAGCACTAATTGCCTAAGGTAAAGTATGAAGTAAAATATACTATCAGATATTGCTCACTTTAGTATACTATTATAGGACAGAAGAATAGAGCAATTAGCAAACGGCTGACTGTTGACTTTCTAGATTGCTAGTGGCATTTAAATGAAATACATTTTCTCACTTTTTATTTGGTATATTTGATTAGCAAATATTTTTAATTTATGTTATTGGGAGATAGGATACCTTTTTATTTATTTGTGCCCATCTCTGATTTACAGAAAAGCTTTCTGTAGCTCTGTAAACGTATTTACAATCATCATAAATTATATTGACTTGTAACACTGCTCTATTGAAATTCACGGTGGCAAATGTTTGCATTACAAGTGACATTTATGTGAGTCACTGTGGAACTAACAGGTGATTTTGCTCCGGGAAGGACACCAGTGAAGTGGCAATAAAGGACTGTTGGGAGGAAACAGTGATTTTGCAGGGACAAAAGAAGACTGGCAATGAGAGACAGAACAGGGGGCATAGACTGGCAAAGAGCAGGCGGACAGGGAGATCTACAGATATGTCTACTGGGTACAGAGACCGATTGAGGACAATTGTCCAGGCCCTAACAGAAGGCATCGGCGGACGTGCTGTGACGAGGATATGGTGACATTGTTGAACAGGGGCCGACAGGAGAGGAAGATAAGCTCCAGCCCTAAAAAATGACTGTGATACTGGAATGTACGTACAGCATAGATGGGGGAAGATGATTGCAGCTATCAAGAGAACAGTGCTTTGTCAGGACACAGACACACACACACACACACACACACGCGCACACACACACACACACACACACACACACACACACACACAAACACACACACACACACACACACACACACACACACACCACACACACACAAACACACACACACACACACACACACACACACACACACACACACACACACACACACACACACACACACACACATCCAGAATGAAATCCCGCTCTCTCAAGACGACAGTTTATGGGGATAGGGGGATGTGATCGAATTGCAGTGTATCCGACACAAACCTGATATCCACACCCTCTTCGCGTCCTCTCTTACCCATTTGTGAGGAGTTTGTACTTCTCCCCTGTGGTCTCACAACCTGCTCTAGACAATTGGACTGAAATGGCACCTGCATTTTTAACATTGGGAGGCTTTTGATGCCTTGCTCAGGAGCCCTGAAAGCCTATTCGACGGGTGGTAAGAACAACCAACCAACTGCTCTCCTCCTCCCAAGCAGAGATTATGCAAACAGAGCACACGAAAGCAACTGTGTAATCACGTACGATGGCGTGATTTACACACTAAACGGCCATGTTTTTCCTCATTTGATGCAACATGGAGCAGCATACATTTAATCCCGGCTGACATTCTTGAGTGGTTAACATGGCTCACTTTCATAGCAGGAAATGTAGCTTAGGGGTATGCATACTGACTCTGAAAACTAAAAGACAAGATTACAGAAAAAAGTCTCTCTCTCCTTTTATTTCTTTCTATCTCTTAACTACCATCTCTCTTTTTCTCTCTTTCCCCCTCTCATGAGGTAAAAGTTAGAAGGACTAAGAGGAATCAGTGAAAAACAGAGGAGTCTAAAAATAGTTGCCAGAACAGAGAGTCCCCTCTCCTTCACTGCTACACCTCGGACACCATTTCTGTCATCTTTGGCTTGGCTTTGAAGATGCCTCCGTCTCTCTACGATCACAGAGGCTGGTGCGAATTATGCACATTATCTCTCTGCTCCTCTGCCTCATTAGGGCTGAGATGCCTATCTGCAGTTGCAGAGGAGTGCAGCAGAAGAAAAGAGGGTGGCGGTGTCACATCATACACAGGGCACAGGAGTCGCAGACCGTTGTCTGTATGTGTGTGTGTGCGTGCGCATGTCTATGCATGTGTATGTGTATTTATACATATGTGTGTGTATGTGTGTTTATGTGGATGTGTTTGTTCATGTGATTTACCTGCTAGTAAAATCATAAAGGAACTGCTATTTGTATAACGTATGGAGACCCAATATATCCCAAACATCCTTTCACAGACCCATGCCCTCTTACAAAATATGGAAATGAATGGCTCACAAACAACACTGCTAACAACTTACATCCAGATCGATACCAATCAGCTGTCAAGTGGACCTCCACTGGCCCCAAGATGCCATATCTAAACTTCACCACCAGAGTTCACTATTCTTCAAGGGGCACAAGAGAGGAATAGGGAGAGATGGAGAGAGAGAGAGAAATAGAGAGAGAGATGCATCAGGGACTTCTCACTCTCATACAAATTAGTTTCATTTACATGTTATGTGCGCGGATGGCAGAACGTGTAAAGTCATTATATCTGTGAATGGGAATAAATGATTTAATTAAAACTGCAGTGTCAAGACGCAGAACCATTCCCTGTTTCTCAAGAGGCAAAAGATATTTCATTGTCTTGCGCAATCAGGAGTGATTTGGGATGTCACTCCATATATTTCAGACCTCTCTTAGAGCAGGATTAATTCTGATGCCTCCTCTACAATGACTGAATCACGGTGAGGAGAACGGGGTATTTCAGAGGGCAGTGAGTGTGCTTATCAGCAGTCCATTGCTATTTAGGATCACAACTGCTGTACACAGAACTATTCAAGTGTTATAATAACAAACATACACTTTCTGGTACTATTTAGGGATGAAGCACACTCTCTCTGCGTGTTCGTGTTTTTGAATATGCATGTGAGGGACATTAGCTGAAAGGTTTACCCCTGTAAAAGTTTAAACTGTCTTGATTCGCTTTCTCATGTCTGACACGTCATCTTGCTCTTTGACGGCATCATCCATCCACACACTGTTTATAAAGATGCCGAGTGATTGGAGCCATCAGGGCCTGTGTGCTAAATGTTCAGACATATAACTGACCTCCTCGACACAATGGCGCTCAAATATTAGATGACTCCCACGGAAACTAGATATATTTTCCTATTCGTGTGTGAGAGAGATAATTCACACTGCAAACTGCTTTGCATTATAACGTTCTTACTTTTGAGAGACTGTTCTGTTTGGTTTGGGGGTGCCTCACGGGCGAGGTAGGTGGGCATACCTGTTGAATGAACAGGAGCTGGTCTGTGGAGGTGGCCAATAACATCGTACAAATATAACACACACGTGATACTATACGTTATGCATACGTATCGACATACAGTAGCCCTGAAATATGATCACAGACTGTCAAATAAATGCCCTGACTTTAGAAATGTGACATATGGTGTGATGTAGTGCCACGAAAGGGTTAAGTGGATTTCTCATCCACGGTGTGGTGTACGGAGGTTAGTTATTGTGGTGCAGAGCCTCTGGACGGCGCGCTGCAGCTCGCGAACGCCAAGCCAACTTCTTTACTCGCCCAGTCACCACTAAACAAAAACAATGGCGGAGCGAAGGAAGCGCACCGACTTGGAATGTGACGGCACTCGGTCGTAGAACCAATTGAGCGGGGAGAATTAGCCCATGGACGGGCAACAGTCATATCGCGAAATGGAGAATCCGACCGAAAACCCAAGCAAGGCGGTGGAATACCTGAAAGAGCTCAATAAAATTATCGAAACACAACAGGAGTTGTTAGAGACGCAAAAGAGTCGGATTGAGGAGCTCGAGCAGCAAGTAACCGACCTTTGCAAAGAAAATGCTTGTTTGAAGGACCAGCACCAGAGACACCTGGCCACCTGCCGACTCCAACAGGGGAACAGTCACTCCACGCTGGGAGCGATAAAAGAAAATGTTATACAGGAAAAGTAAGTCCTCGCTCGTACTCAACATGACAGTGTTGATACATTTCTGTGTGAGGTTACTCTTCCCGTTACCTTTACTATGTTCCACTTTTAAGTTTTGGTAAGGTTTTCGCGCTGGCGTATTTTTCGAAATTACACTGACTGATATTGAGCAAAGGGAATTCTATGGATCGTAGGCTGGTGGGGTAGCCAACAATTGTTGAGATAGGTCCGCTATGTAATTTGTGGGCATTACATTACTAGTTGCCTTATAGCAACAAACTCTATGTAATGGTAAAATGAATCGGAATTGAATATTGCCTCTGGTGAATGAGATCAGATCAGCCCTGCTCAAATCTGTACCAAGTAGCTTACAGTATATTGCGTAAAGGAGAAGATAATAGTCTAACGGAAACTGTCGGGAATTACGCTCCTCGGTCTACTGCTGTGTGCGTATCCGTATCCATAGGCTATTCTGTCGGGAGAATTCGGTGATAGTAACCATAGACGTATAGTGTCATTTGTTAATGGGCACATACGCGCATGGAGATAGTAGTGTCCCTGCAGCGAGGATACGGTTAAAGTCGTATCTGGTTGGACGGACTGATTTTTTTTGTGCATTATATTTCCCTTTGTATAGAAGTACAAACAAGGTGGACGTGTAAGTGTTTATTATCATGCCAAAGAGCGTGGAACCTGTACACATCAACGTCTCTATAGGCTTATACATGTGTAATTTGTTAGTGGGGGGCGGTGGTCATCTATTGCCATTTGTACTGTTCATAGGGTTTAATATTTTACGATGAAATCAAAAGTGTTATTTCTAAACTAGCCTTTATTTTCCCTACATTGGAACATTTTATCATGCGCCGTTCCGTCCTGTCATTGCGCACCCTTTAACAGTTCGCCACGTTACTGGACTTCAAATGTGACTGTGTTATGTCACTTCCCACCCAAGAATACATGAGTACGAGATTGAACATTTGAGTGGTGGAGTTATTCTAGCGGACATCCTCCTTTTCACAAATCCCCTCGTAATTGTCTTCTCTGAAAACGCCCTCGCCACCAGAGAAATCTTAAACACACTAATCTGTTGTTATTTGATTATATATAAATAATCATGATAATGCCTCCGGTTTCACCAGCCCTTCCTCCCCTGCGCCGGTGCCAGTATTAGTCTTTTAAAAGGATATATTGCAGACACGTATTCATTCAGGATTTTTATGGAATGCAGAATCAGTGTAAGCTTTTAGCAGCAGTGGTGTAATGCAGAGCATACATTTGATTGTGGTCAACTGTACGCTGCCTTCGCCCATGAGCCGTTGGTGCTTAGTGCCCTGTCGAAGGTACTTGTGCTACTGTACATCTTTCAATATAATGCCGTGTGGCTTGTAGGAAATTCCATCCATGACTTTTATATGGGAGTGTTTTTTTTTCCATATACTATATCCCTTTGTGATACAGTGATATGCTGTTCAGTTGTGTAATCTGACTTGCATTCTTCCTAGAGAATACCCATTTTTTTTTCAAGCCTTGCCTCTTTACACCCTGACCTCTCAGACCCAGTGGTTGTCGTTGTCAGTGCTTTCTCTCAGGTTTCAGTAGTTTATCTAGTTAAAAGAGAGACACACACCTGCAGGATTCAGAAAAACAACACAACTGAAAGGGTAAATGGAAACAAACAAGCATTTTTGTCCAAGTGGTTCATAATAATCTGTTGACTATCAAACATCTGATGAATTAAAGCATTTCATTCCCCTCTGATATGACACCATATAATAGCAGAAGGGCTAGGACTGGCCAGTCTAATCGGTATTCTTAGTTCCACCTAGATTCCGGAATGTCCCTGAGGGATCAACTTCCTCTTATCAACAATTACCTTACCTTCCTTATTAAGGTCCATATTTCATGAAGTGAAACTTCAAACTTCTTCATTTCTCGCAGACTCAGCATCTCTTGAAATTCAGCACTGTCAGATAAAGCATATTCCTACAGTAGACCACAAGACACAGTTTTGATTGTGATGTAAATGTCTTATTGTTGACTTGTGATAAAGTGAGTTTGGGCATGGCATGGCCAATCAATGGCACTACCTAGCCTGGAACCTGGTCTGATGTGGATGGCATCAGAAGTGGACTTGTCTCTGAGTCAGTGGCTCTCTGTGTGTGAGGTTTGATTCTGACGCCTTACGTTTGAGAAGGGGGTGATGAAAGTCCTGAGAGTGTTCTGCAGAAAACTAAACAGCTGAACATGTGCCGGATGTAGCCCTGGTCCATTCCAGAACAGGGCCAGGTCCAGTACCAGAGTCCGATGCCAGCCATCAGCGCCTCAACACTCAGGTGCCAGGAGTGAGGGTGTCTCACTGTGGAAAGCCTGCTGGTAGACAAGGTTGTTGTCATGGAGTCGGCAGCAATGATGTGGAGTCGGCAGCAATGAATGACCTCTGGACCCACTTTGTCACAAGTGTACAACCATTAAAAGAAAAGATGATCCAGGATCAGAAGTTGTCTTTTAGTTAACTAAATTTGTAGTAATATGTTGGGAGGACACTGGCATTAAATAGCTTTTCATGCCCTGTGGTTGTTTAGGGGCACATGCTATTATTATCAATTTATTCTCAATTTCAGTCCCAAAATCAACTCAAAACTCAAAGAATTGAACTGTAAAACGCACTTAAAGCCTTTTCAGCAAATTCAAAGGGGTCCTTATTCATACATCATGTACTGTTTGTAAGAGTGATGGAAAATGTTTAGCTTTGCTTTGCTTCTGTGATAATGTTAAAGTAGCTGCACCGCATCTTGCTTAAGAGAGCTCAGATGTTATGCATTGACAGTATGACAGTCATTCCATTTATAGCTTAGTTAGGGAAACAGGGACACATTCTTGAATCGACTATAGTTCTATTTTTGTTGTCTGGAATCCGATGTTTATATTTGAACAAAGATTTGTTTCAAACTCTCTTCTAGCTAGAGCAGGGACGAAGAGGGACGACCAAAGGAGGAAGAGACAACTCTGTGTGTTTGTTTTTGATGTGCCTTCCTTCCTGATAGCGGACCGTGCCTCTGAGAGGATGTGGCCAGGTCATAAGTCATAACTTGCCTTCTGTGACCTCCCCCACACCCACTGATGAGAACAGACTGGTGGCCTGTGCTGCAAGATACTTTTCAACCAATGCATAAGTCTACCACTGAACCTGCAGTGATTTAACTGGGGTGGGGATGGGGGGGGGTTACATTTAATTTTGACTTACGTATTTTGTTTAAGCGCACTCAATGATGTAGCGTCCCGACGGGTGAAGCTGTGGAGGAGACCGCGGGGTTTGTGCTGTGACTGCTGCCTCTCATGTTTCTGCGTGTACAGTTTGCCACGTCAGCTCCTGCGCTCGCATTACTGCTGACCACAGCACGCTGGCAATCCCCGGCCTTGGCTGGAAGGCCAGCCATCTAAGATAGCAGCTGGCCACCGCCGCCACCACCGCAGACCGGGCTCTGATCCGGGTCGAAGTCGCCGTGTCCGGACCAGGCCGGGACCGGATGCGCTCCAGAATCGCCTGCTGTCCGGCAGGAGGGGGAGCTCCTTGCGTGCTCCCTTGCATATCAACAGCAAAGGGGAAGGGTAGTGCGCACAGGGACCGTAAAAGCTAAACGGAGCTGTCTCCTGTCACCTTGTTAGTCGCAGAACTGCCACGGTGTTGTCATAAAGTTGAAGGCTGGATCTCTCACAAGACAGTTTATCAAGTGATAACCTCTGCCACGTCCTCTGTCTTAGCTGTCACACGTAAGGGCTTGCGCTAACTGACGCCTGTTTGTTGTGGGAGAGGCAGCATTATACTTGCACACAATGTCATTATGCTTTTGTGTTTTTTATTGCTTCTTTTCAGAACAGGCCTACAGGGAACTATAACAGACAAATATCATCCACTATATTGAAGACAGCGTGAGGTTTGCCCTCGAATGTGCTGTATAATAAATTCCTGTCAGCTGCGATGCAATTTGAGAGGCTTGAAATTTTCTTGTTCAGGTTCAGCAACCTGCCACTTGGACTTTCTGAGAAAGGTATTCTGCAATTTCCAGAATGCCGGGTAATTAACTGTTTGAATAAGAATGTGTTGTGTTCCCCTGGGCTACAGCAGTGTGGGCAGCTTGTGACATACAGTGAGAGAAAAAAGAGAGAACGAGAGAGAAAGGGAGAGAGAGGGAGAGAGAGGGAGAGGGAGAGAGAGGGAGAGAGAGGGAGAGACGGACAGAGGGAGAGAGAGAGAGAGAGAGAGAGAGAGAGAGAGAAACGGAGACACACACACACACACAGAGACAGAGAAATGTCATCCATCTCAGTTGGCAGTGAAGTGTCAGAGAAAGCCTTTGGGTGGTCTTGTTCAGAGAGAGAGGGAAGGAGAGAGAGAGAAAGAAAGCAGGAGAGAGAAGAAAAGCAGGAGGGAGAGAGAGAAGGAAATCAAGAGAGAGAGAGAGAGAGAGAGAGAGAAGGAAAGCAGGATAGGGAGAGAGAGAAGGAAATCAAGAGAGCGAGAGAGAGAGAGAGAGAGAGAGAGAGAGAGAAGGAAAGCAGGATAGGGAGAGAGATGATAGGAGAGTCAACATAAATTTCGATGGTCACAGACTTTTAGACTCATCTCATAAACTCATATACTGTATGATTTTCTTCTATTTTCCTCGCCGTAACACAGTCTGTGTTTGTGATGTATTCTCTTAATCTGGACATATTAGGTGCAGTAATATTGTAGAGCAGTAAAGTGCATGACTTACGACCTCATCACTTCAATGATCTGGCTCTCTTTCCTTTTTTCTATTTTCTTGTTGCGTATTAGGCAGTGGATGTTGAAGATCGTGCCTGGAATACTTTGTGATTTTCTTATAGCCAGTTGTGAAGCTGTCTTGCTGTGTGGCATACGTCCAGTCATGAGAGTGGAAGATTTAGTGACATTTATCATTATATCAGCAATGACTGAATACTAGGTGTAAGTGGTTGCTCACTGAAACAAAATGTTCTGTAAACAAAATGACGCGTAAACTTTTTCTAAGAGGAGAAGGAAACCCAACTGAACTTGTACTGACAACAGAAGAACATTACCCTGATCTCCTTGGACATTATTATGTGTCCCGTACGCAACTGGTAAACATTACACCGTGCTTAGTGGCATCAGAATTTGTTTCTATGGTGAGTTTCACAATAGATCATCTTGTGGCAGAGAAGCATATGAGAATTTATTGTGTACTGGTGTAGAATGCAATGCAAATTGAAACTCACATCTGTGATCCCTTTGATTTGGCATTATATTTCCTCCCATGGAGTTTGAAAGTCGTGTCATGCAGGCATATGCATGTATTCAAAGTTTGCAGTGCTTTTAATTTGGTCATAATTTAATGAATGACTTTGCTGATTG
The DNA here is from genome assembly GCF_963457725.1 of Sprattus sprattus. Taxonomy (NCBI): domain Eukaryota; kingdom Metazoa; phylum Chordata; class Actinopteri; order Clupeiformes; family Clupeidae; genus Sprattus; species Sprattus sprattus. Next base: position 23,644,612 of record NC_137908.1, on the reverse strand, counting down.
CTTTTGTATCAAGGCCTAGTCTGTTTTTCAGTGTGGAATGATATTCTGATGTTTTCATGAATGCTGCACAACAAACCAGTTTTGACAGCAAATGAAATACAGCAATAACAGGAAGAGGAATATGAAAAACTGAATATCATCTCCAGTTGCCCCTGCTCTCATTTTTAAATAAAAAGCCTAATCTTATCTTTCAAGAATGAATGAGGCAAAGGCAACCAATATGTGTCCTTCTGTTAGGAGGGTCGTTATTAAAAATGTGTTTATCTCTTTAAATAGGCACATTGAATAGGCCCGTTGCCTTTCCTCACCAAAATGTGCCTGGCTCAACTAAACGTGAAACATTGTTTGTGTAGTATGGTTCCATATTTGTAGAACTGATGTACACTGACATTTGCATTGAATTCTATGAGTCTGTACAGAATTGTGCATATTCATACTGCTTTAAAAAAAAAAGTGTGCTGTATTTACAGTGATTTTTAGGTACACGGCATCAGGCCTTTGGCTTTCATTTGTAAAAGGGTGATAACACTGTGTGTGTGTGTGTGTGTGTGTGTGTGTGTTTGTGTGTCCGTGGGATCTTATCAGCTGTGTAAATGGAGGTCATCGCTCACAGGGCCATTGCTCAGCGGGGTCCTACTCAGCGGAAAAGGCTTTCTAACGGGGAGCGCTCTGTTACTTGGGGCTCGAGAGGGAGAAAGCTGCGGTGGAAATTATCCCGGAAGAAATTGTGTTCCACATAGTTGTTCTCCTCTTTGACTTTGACAATCCCAATTAGTCTTTTCTGTAATGACATTCCTCAAGAAAGCGAGTGCCGAATTACTAAAAAGGCCATAAAGCCTTCAGCTGGCAAAGCCTTGAGCCAGTTCTGTTTGATTAGGTTTAATCTACTCTTAGTTAAGTGTTTGGTGTGAACGAAGATATTTGAGGAAAGAGGCCTTGTTGCCAGTCTTTCAGCCCTTTTAATTGTCCTCCAAAGGACCTTATCAACACTCAATACTGGATATACTCTATCCCAAGCATAGTGTGGCGTGCAAGATGGCGTAGAATCAGAAGATTAGCACTAACCTTGAATGATCACAGTTAGGGCTGATATATATATATTAGAAATGCTTACCATCTGTATGTGTTTAAAAGGGACTGCATTTGAAGAGGGAAGAACAGTGCAGCTCTCTCCATATATCTATCTTGCACACACACAAACCTCTATAACCACCAGGGCCACAGAACGTCTGGGGATGGGGGGTGGGGGGGGGGGTATTCTATATCCAATCATGTTTCATTCTACGTGAATCTTCTGTCTGAGCGCAACTCTTCAAAGCCTTCACCACGTCCTCAGTTCTAGAAAGTGAATAGAAAATGAAATTTTGATTGGCTAGTTGCCATGATGTGTCTGACAATGAAATTGTTCTATTGCTACGAGGCAGACGTAATTTATATCAGATTATCTCCCTCTGGAACGAAATACTGTTTTCTGATTGGCTAATGGGGTGTACATTAAGTTCGTATAACCGGACACCTTGGACGTAGTTCCAGTAGAAACGTTAAATCGCCGTTCCATATCAATGCTCTTGAATGGTTACCATTGACAACCAACGTAACGTTTATTTTTTGACAGCTAGGATAATTTGAACCAAGATGGCGGCGTGTTGGGACAAGTTAGTGGGCAATGTTTTATGTCAATTAAGCTATCTACACGACTTTTTATATGTCTAAATTGACTCGGTTAGTTGTTTATGTTCTACACGAATGTTGTAGAATATTGTAATTCTTAACTGAAAGTCTCTAATATTATTTGTAGGCGGCTGTTAGCGCTTACAAAAAAAACCCATTGAAACAGATGTTAGCTCACGGCTAACTAGCCGGCTCGATTGTGAGCCTTCGACCAAAATTATTAAACTTGACCTCCCTGTTGCTCTGTCCAACTTCACCATCAACGGAAACGTGGAGTTCAACTGTAAATAGTAAAACCTTATGAACAATACCTGTGTCCGTGTGTCCGTTTACTTACAGAGGTGAGCTCATGAGTGTCACTTTGCAGCAACGCCCGGGGAAACTAAAGGTTCAGTTCCACGCACTACTTTCTCACTACTTTCTCTAACGGGAGCACTAGGCTTCAAATCAAGAATTCATCAGGTTATTATGCATATTACATTTCCTAAAGATAAAGGAAATTCTAAATAATAATAATAATAAAAACATTTTTGGATGTTGTAAACGGGAGATAAGCGGGATAACGGCCTCCGAGCTGTCCAGTTCTACGAAGTTAATGGACTTCTGCGGACCAACACCACTCCGCTCCGCGTCGTGGTGTTCTTTGGCCCGCAGCGTCCATTAACTTCGTAGAACTGGACAGCTCGTCGGCCGTTATCCCTTACAACACCAACAGCTTAAGCGTTCTCTGTTTTTTTTTGATATTAGTAAATGTGATCTGCCTGTAAAATGGTAGCCTATAAGTAATTCCCTTAGCGTAGTCAGGTTTGTATGCCAAAACCACGTTTTGTGGGATTTGTCTGAGTGCTGTTCATTACTGTAATAATCTTTTTTTAATTGTTGGCTGTAACCTGCGTATTGGTGTGCCTATGGCTATAGGCTATAGCTTAAAAGTGACCAGTCTTTTAAATAATTACAATATAAGGGAATTAATTTACATTCTGCAATATTAAAATACACACAGACATAAATTAACGATGATCAAACTAGCTTGCATTAACATGATGTAATTTGTGTTGCTATTATGATAGCTAGCTTGACAGTTTAACCTGAGCTTGAGCCTGCCATCAAGCTTAATGTAACAGTTAGCTAGCTTGTAGAGATTTTTCAGGCACGCGTTTTTCTTTGACGTGAAAAGCATTTAATAAAGTAGCCGTTTTGCTTTGACGTGAAAAGCATTTAATAAAGTAGCCTATGTAGCCTATGTTGTTAAAGCAGAACATCAGACAGAGTTACATTCAGCTATGAAGCAAATTGAGGTCTCCCTGTCAGTTTCTGCCTCATTTCTCTCCCTTCCTTGCTGTCCATCAATCTATCTGGCACCTGCACCGTCTAACTGACAAGAGAGAGTTGATCTGCATTGCAAGGTGGCTTTCGGGGATATTCATTGTCAGGATGGAGGGAAACCCTGTGAGAACCTCTGCTGTCTACAACCACATAACAGTTGCTGCAAATAATCTCGGCCAGGTTTTCAGACAGAATGGAAGGAGTGCAAATGTGTTTTAGTCACTGTCTGAATTATTAAGACAAAGAAGTGTACAAAAAAATATGTACATTTTTGAGGATGAGCATCCCCTGATGAAGTTGAAAACAATGGCCCGGGTCTGATTCCCGGACTGCCCCGACCCAGTTTTACCCCCTAGTAAGACCTAATTGACTGATTCATCTTTGCCATTGACTTTGGAGCCCACCAAGCCCATTAGTCACGAAAAGGCCACTACCATGCTTCTGGACCCTCACGGAGAAGGTCTTTTATCGGTTTTTGTCTGAGGCATCTCAGCTGAGAAAACACGGCCTGCGAGATGCCACGGTGAGTTATGTTTATTGGAGTTTGAAAGCGAGGTTGCCCCTAGACCTTGAGAGAGCTATGCCTGGCCATGCCATGCCTGGCTGAGTGATGGGATTTGAGCCACTGGGCGCACTGGACAGGCCCTGGAGAAGAATGGTCTGCGACCCACTCAAACGAGGGGAGGGAACTGGGAGCGAGAGCGAGAGAGCGGCTCGCTTTCACTCTCCAGAGGGAAAAAGCTGGCTGTTATCAAAATGTCACGCTGTTGATGGCGCGCGTTATGGTGTTTGGAGTTATGAGTTTCTATTTGCTCGCCGAAATGGCTTGAAGATAATGAAACTCTGTTACTGCGTTGTTGACAGGACCAACCATTTGAAGCTAATTAGCATTTATCTGCAAGATATAGCCCCAGTGCTTATTGACTTAAAGCACATTGTAAAGGGAATTGGCTGTTTCTGGAATTGGCCTTTATGACTTATGTGTTGATAATATCAGTTCTGTTTTCATTAAGCCTCCTACCGTTTCTGTAATTGTATCTTGTGGGGTCACCTGAAAACCCTTATCATACAGAGCCACATGGTAAGATTTCAAGGAAGCCAAGTGCAGATCCTGATGCATACATCTCGGGTTTCTATTGAAGATGCCTGTTTGTAACCCTATCTTGTTTTTAAAATGATACTTAATCATGTAAATGACCAAGTCTGAAGGTCATTTCCTTCCAATGATTAAGTACATTTCTGATTCTAACATCCCTTTTAGCAGTGTTTTTGAAACCTTTTGTGGGTTATTATTACAGATTGAAAAACATGTTTTGTTTTACTAAGGGTTCTTTGAATGTGAAAGGGAACTATCTATAATCAAAATGTATTGTGCTGTCTAAAGAGAGAATGTATAACTTCTCCTACTATGCAACTGCATCGTGAAGTGATATGTCCTTTAACTGAAAATTCAAACTTCTCAGAAATGTCTCCAACAGCCAGTTGAAAGCATTTCTCATTACACCCGCTTCATACAGAAATTCGGATGAAATAATTTGAAGTCAACAGTCAATCTGAAGACGGTGCCAGGCTGGGAGTAGGTTTGTGAAGGATCTGTAGAGAGAGCCTTGGAAGGTTCTAGATTGAAGAGGTTTAAGAAGGCACAAGAAGATGCCAGCACTGAAAAGACAGGCTATACTCATGAATCATGACCCCCCTATATAGCTGGAGATGATTGGAGTGAGATAAAAAAAAGTGTGGCTCATCATTTCTGTGAACGACGGCTCGTAACTAATCCTACATGGTTGGATTTTGTAGCCTCTGGTTCAACTCTCACGACTACATGAATTCCTGATACATTAAGTGAGAACCACCAGTTAAACTTTATGACGGCTGTGGACGCAATCATACCTCACCCGGCTGTCGACGCATTCATACCTCACCAGGCTGTGGATGCAGTCTTACCTCACCCGGCACCCGGCTGTCACAGCCAGACAAGTTTTGCAGGAGTTCCCACAACAAAAAAATCTGCATGTCTCAAATAGACTGAACAAGCAGCCCCAGCATCCGTAACTACAACAACAACTGCCATCCTCTCTCTCTCATCCTCTCTCTCCCCCTCTCTCTCTCGGTCAGATCACTCTCTCTCTCTCTCTGATCTCTGTCTGCTATTCCTGAACCCAACTGGAAAAAATGACAGCTGTTAAGGCCATTGTGTACCCCTTGCTTGACAGTACAGGAGTGAAAAGCCGACAGGCAAATTAGGGTTTTTTATTTTGGGTGTTTCATAAATGCTGACACGTCTGACGGCAAGCGGAGCCCGTAATGGCTTGCGGCTCAATGGACGGCGTTCGCTGACTGACTCCTGCCCTTCATTTCGCCGTGGCATTTGCTCATTTGGTAGAGCCGATGCCGTGTCGGATCAAAGCAGGAGCTCGACTGGTTCTCCACCAAACACCCCACCCTCACAGCTGGGTATGAGGGGAGCTCAATTTCCAGAGCGGTCTTGTGGGGGGGGGGCTGGTGGGGGGGAGGGGGTGGATTGCTGACATGGTAACAAATTCATCTACTAGTGAGGAGGAAGACATTTTGGTAAATACCAAATGACTCGCGCCTGACCAGACAGGGGCTATTTCTCTACTGCTTGATGGAGGAAACATCATTTGTGTATATCATCCGTACACTATCATCCATACACAGTGTCTCCATTTTCAGCTTACCACAGATTGCGTGGCACAGTAGGTTTAACATGTCCAATCTGTGCATTTTGCAGACAGTGATATTTATTGGTTTCTCGTATATGATGTTTGTTTTTGGAAAGGACAAGTAGTGCCTGTCGAGTCAGTCAGAAGTATGACTGTCTATGCAGTCAGAACATTTACATGATAGAAAAGATCATTTTCACCCGTTGAGTAAGTTGGAGATATGAAGGACATAGGGCACCAAATGGCACAAATTAGGAAATAAAGACCGCTTGAGACAACATGGACTATACGCACTCCTAGACAATCCCACAAAGAGGAAACAAATGACCTCAATCGTGTAACAGTACATACATTGCCCAGTAGGAGTTGTGCGAAAAAGGAAGGCAATTGCAAAACTTGCAAATAGTAAAAAAGTATATACTTAGATATAAAATGTGCAAGTTACAGAAAACAGGATGTAGAATAGCAGTGGATTAGGTTCTACACTTAATCATTTTTGTGGTACCTACACTGTAATGGCTCAAATTCTCTGGAGAAAATCACACTTTCCTGCTTATCATTTTTAGATCTTTAACATTTCAGACCACACTCATAACTTATTAAGATCAATGTATCCCAATACCCTCACTGTATGTCTCAGAAGTCCAGGGAAATAAATTGCCAAGCCCAATCCATAATAGCGGGCCCAACTCTCAGTGACAGTTTGATTTTAGGGCTGCATCTCTCTCCCCTGTGCTTGAGGAGCCCAGTGAAGCCCTGTGGAACCTTAACGCCGCCCCATTCAATTTGGCCCCATTACCTGTGGAAGTGCCTGATGGCAGAGGAGAGGAATCAAGGAGGAAACGGGGAGATTAAACGGTGGCCTCCAGGGTATTCCATAAATTCCAGCTGCCTGGACAGTGTGATTAGTCCCCCTGTGTCCCTGGGGCCCCCTGGGGCCGGGACTTCAGTTTGGAGTGCAACGGCAGGGACTTTCTGTGTGTGTGTGTGTGTGTGTGTGTGTGTGTGTGTGTGTGTGTGTGTGTGTGTGTGTGTGTGAGTGTGAGTGAAAGGGACAATGTGTAGAGTGTTGAATGTTGTACTGTGTGTTGGTGTAAAATGCCAGAGGGGTGTAACAGAAAAGGTTTTTTAACTTTTATTTTTGTTTCGTAACTGCTACTACGACTACTGTTGCCCTTCTACTCAGCTGCAGAGCTCTAGCCCATTGTGATGCATCTGCTGCATGTGCACACTACCCCTTCTGTAGAGACTTTGAAGGGTTTGCCTATAATAGTCTAGTGATCGACAGGACAAATCAGATCTATGAATTGCTGTTTGGGGGATGGCCTAGAGGGGTGTATGTCATGGTTTACACCTTCATAAACAAGTAGGCAACACACACATTGTGCGCTAAATAACTCCATGTGGCTACAGGAGAGGAGTTTCTGTCACATCAACAATTAAAGTAAAACTAAAATCTCGCCTAGGGCTCCAACAGCCTGTGTGTGTGTTTGTCTGTGTCAAACTCAAAGTGTTAGAAGATAGTGTGTGTCTGTGTGTGAGAGAGAGATAGACTGTGTGTGTGTGAGAGTGTGAGTGAAACGACAAATGGATGCCCTCAAGGGTTTCTGAGACACTAGAGAGGGAGGTGTTGTGTCCCGTGTTCTCCCCCAGGGCACAGGTTTTTAGCAGTCACTTTGGGAGGGGCTCTGATGTGCCGATCGCGCTTACAAGGGTATGCTCAGGTAGTGCACAGATGACTTTCCATACCGATTATCAAAATCACATGGCAAAGCTTTAAAAAAGTTTTAAATAAATGTAATGAGTAATGTTGCTGTGGTGTTAACCTCACTGTTGTTGTTGTTTTACAGTTACATCATTGTATATATATATATATTTTTAATAAAGCTTGAATTGAGGCTTGGATGCTTGTCATGGAATATTTAAGACTACATTAGTAACATTTTCTGCAGTCCTTTCAAGGATGCAGATTCAAATTCAACAAAGAACTGAGCTCTTCAAACCTTGGACGCTCCTAAAGCGTTTTCATTGTTACTTTGTGAAATTGAAATATTCCCCATAACCCCAAATGGTCTTGGCAGACAGCTATTACTATTGCAGGGCTGATGTTTGTCCTCAGACAAAGGTTGAGTGCACAAAGTATGGAAAGGTTGACCACTAAACAGTGCACAGCAAGAAAAGTACATTCTGCAAGTAGAGATTTGAATGGTGACAGTGTAAAAAAAGTGTGCTGATTGAGTATGCTTAATAGTACCTTCTGCAAAGACAGAGCTTAAAGTGTTTTCTTTCCATGACGCCTGTATTCATTACTCTTCTTTGTAGTCTGCATTTGTTACCTTTGGATGCGCGTTTTGCCATTAACCTGATGAGATAATAGAAATCTAATTGGCTTCCTAATTGGGCCAATCACGTGTCCTCTTGAAGCCCATTAAGAGTCTCTTTGATCTTGTTCACAGATGTACTGGGCGCGTGCAGGTTATAGTAGATCATCTCATGTATCGTTAGCTTGTTCAAATCACTTGGATGGATCTCTCCAAGGGTGTCTGGTCAGTGATAAATGCCATAGTGTGTGTTTTTTTCTTCCTCCTCGTTTTCTTTAGGGCAGAATACTTGTTTTTCCAACAGCCATTCATCAGCATGGTAATCTTTGCATGTGATTCATTACGCATGTTTTGCATATGATGCGTTGGAACTGGCACAACAACTTAGTCACGTGACCTAAGTTTGTCTTTCACCGAGACCAATTATCTGCATTAGCATGCCTGTGACGCGCTAAATTATTCATGTTGTATTGTAATAATGTGGACTGTTGAGTGTGCAACGATTCCCATAACACCGGACTGTATGTAACCAGCTTTGCGGATTGAAGTGAAATGAAGGCTTGAAATGAATGAGGATTACTCTTTGCCAGAATACTTAAAAAGTATAAAGGCCTGATGTCATCCATTTTCTCCTTGAGGAAGTAAACGCTGTCAGCCTCTGAAAGCAGCCCCGAGCCTGAGAGATGAGTTTATGTATCAAGCGAACATCTGCAGCACTTAAGTGCTTTTATTCAGTCGGTTCTCTCCCAAAAATTCCCCGTCTAAGGCCAGCTGCTCCAGTCTCTCTCTCTCTCACTTCTTTTTCAGTTGCTTAAACAGTAGTTTCCGCCTTTAACCTTTTGAGTTGTCTCAAAAGCTCGGTTTTGTGGAAAATGATGACAAATATTGCTTGAACTGACGCTAATGTGAAAGAGGAGAGGCACATCCACATTGACTCGTTGGAAATCGAATGTGGAGTGAACACTATAGCGCGCACTTCGTTTGGTGTCACATGAGAAGATGAGTCGGGCTGGTGACTCACTGACTGCCTAAGTGCCTCCCCAGCTGTCCCCGCACCAGGTAGAGTTGGTGCGACCAATTGTCCTGGCTAATGATTTTATCCGTCAAAAGTGGGCTACCTGAGTATCTTGACACGATAGCCACTAAAATGTTCCATTGTTGCCAAGCTCCTTTGTCAAATTTAAAGATGCAGTACGTGATTCAGTTTCAAAAAACGCTGTTGATATGAGCTCAAAAGGCCAATTCAATTCCCCCCCTGCCACTATGTTTATTTCCCATTTCCAGGGCAAGGAGTATGTATGAAGAGGCTAACACTAAACTGACAGCTCGAAGATCGTGAGCATCAATTACTTGAATTTGAGGAAAAAGTGCATGGGATAAGAATTGCGGAATGTATCTTTTTAAATTCAATTTGTTTTGTGTGTGCAGTGAATTATCTTCCATCAGGAACCCAAAAGGAAACCATTATCTGTCAGATCTAATTCAGCCATTATAATTATAAGATGCTGTATTTTATTCTGAATTCACACATTTGTAGTAATCCTTATCTGAAGGATCATGTACCTCAAACACTTACCCAGGTATGGTGTAATATTCCTGGATCACAGACAGATACAATGGACCTTTCTTGAGAGATGACAAATTGGAATAAACCAGTTAAATTAATAAATGGAATTAACTGTATCGAGCATCAACATCATGTGGACATGTATACAGCCACACACTTAGCCTTGGCCTCTTGTTTACTCCTTTCCAGAACCATCATTTATTGGAATTCTCTGTACCGTCCTAATGGGATGCCAGAACTTTTGGCATTCTAATGTTGACATTTACTTCCTGATGTGGATCCTCTGTCATCTGCAAATACAAATGTCAGTGGGAACATAATTTCAGTTACAGGGAGGCATTTAGACTATGTTTGTTTTTTACAGTTGTTATGGGTTGATCTGAGTTTGTGTATTCGGTGCTGCAGGCCTATACCTCTGCATTCAGGCCTATGCTTTGTGTGTGTGTGTGTGTGTGTGTGTGTGTGTGTGTGTGTCTGTGTGTGTGTGTGAGTGTGAGTGTCAGTGTTAGTGTGTGTGTATCAGGGTTCACGCTAGACTTTTTCTTGGCCGGACAAATGTCCGACGCTATTCCAGAATATCGGCCATTTGGAATGTCTACCGGACGTTATTCACTAATAGCCTAATTAAATAACCACCAAAACTCCAAATGAGAAACGACACAAATTAGCATAAGTTTCTTCAATAAATGCAATTTATTTAGCCTAAGTAGTCGTCAAAAAAATATTGAAAGCCATTCACATCACGTTTTAAAACTAGGCCTATAATGTTGGAACTAAAAATAGCCTATTGAACAAAGAAAGTAGGCTAGACGTTAAATTGCGTCTTGCATCAAATATTTTAGAATGAGGCTAACCGCTCCGCCTCTACATTCGCCGCAACTTCATGGCATGGAAATGCTCCGCTGCTCGCGCAAAGTTGAAGTCTTTCAACCCCGGCCCAAGGCTTGATATGCGCATCAGCCTCGTCACCTTATCCTCAGCTAGGCGGTTTCTGAGAGATGTTTTGATCCTGTTCTGGAGTAAAAAAGTCTCGTTCCGCAGGTTCACTGGATACAGGAATTGTACTGGCGATCTTGGCTAGTTTTGCCCAGTCGGGAAAGCTTTCCCCTAATTCCTTGATGACTGTCTCGCAGGCTGTAAGAAACTTCAATCCGCCGTACCCCCGGAGAGCCGTCATCATTGGCACCGCATCTCGCTGCGCATCCACTCTGGAAATTAAAAGTTTCTCTGTGCCGGTCTCCGTCACTTTTGATGGCTTCATTGCTTGTTCTGCATATTGTTGAATTTCTGTGGACGATATAGCCTATATTTAATAACTAGTTATTCAACTTAGGCATATCTAAGTGTAGTTCCATATCGATTAAATATAATATATTGAATGAAACGTTGACACTCACCGTGGGAACCTGCAGGCCTATCAAGGCTATCAGTTGTCTTTTTGAAGAACTGACCGAGAGACGTCTGCTTAGCCATTTTGATATTTTGTTATTGTTTATTTTAGTGAACAGTTTTTAGCGGGGAAACCAGCCTGCGTGTGTTGCGGAACCTCGACCAGCGCATGTTCCGAATGCAATCCAAATCTGCTTTAGAACTTTTTTTTATGACATAGCAGGCTGATTATATTCAGGTTTATGTTACAGTTGTTTTGTTGTTTTCATATGTTACTGATTAATCATAGCCTACATACATATTTTCTATCGGACATTTGGGCCGTTTACATCTTATTATACCGGCCATTCATGCGTTCAATCGGCCAATGTCCGGCCATAGCTGGCTAACGTGAACACTGGTGTGTATGTGTGTGTCATTTCATTTTGTGTCCTTTAGATCCACCATGGGGTCGTGAGATGGTAAAATAATTAAGGCGTTGAGGTGTGTCAGTGGGAAGGCCCCCCCCTCTGGTGCGGGGAGCTGAAGGGGAGCTAGAGTTTGAGGGCTGTAAGGACTCTAGGTGGGCAGGGTCTGCATCCCGCCAGGTCAGCGGGCGACCAGATCAAAACACCCTGCAACCCACAACCCACTGGGGGCGTCTTAATTAGTCCACCATATGAAAGGCCTCCTCTCTCCTCCTCTCCTCTCCTCTCCTCTCCTCTCCTCTCTCTTGCTCAACGGCAGGATTTCGTCATTGGAAAAAGCACCGGCAACGCGAGCACTTTTTCACACACACACACACACTAACACACACAAACACTCACACACACACTTACACACACACTCACACACACACACTAACACACACACACAGACAAAGACTCCGCTTTCGATAATTAGTGCTGTGATTAATGAGGATAATTTGAATTTATGTAACAGGTTAACTAGACACGCCGTATGATGTAGTGCCCTGGGGGGAAGGCTCTTTCACAGTACCCGCCAGTCGCGTGGGAAGATGAGTGTGAGGCGACGCGGGCCAATTGGCCTGGTTTGTTAACACACAGACCTACACACCGGACTCCATTGTCTTGTGCAGCTGGAACTACCGATGGCTTTTACAGCCGTAGTTTTTCAATCTCAAGAGTGAATTTGTTTTGCTTTACTAATAACCTTTGTGTTCGAGAATAGGGGGATTCAAAAGGGGATTTTTTTATTTTGTTCTAGTGAATCCCCCACCATACGTTTGGCAAATCATCTTTTCTAATTTATTATTAGTAATCATTCGTTGCATATTTCAGAAGCTCTCCTTCCAGTGAGAGTGTCACTAAGAGGATTATGTGATGGGTGACATGTCTCCTCGAGCATAGATCTGCATAGCTAAAAAGTATTAAAATAGAGTCTGACAATTGTGCATTATTTACAAGAGATGCCTGCCCTTTTTAGATGTTGTCTACAAATGCCTGCTTTAATCTCGCATTATGAGTTGTGACCCGTCACGGCTGGTGATCTTGGCTCACATTAATCAACCTCTTCCCATTTGCGGAAGTGGATTTGCGGACGACAGGCTAGCCTTTTTTTTCTTTCCCAGTCATTGCTTCAAAGCTCTGCCCTAATGGTAGGCCTTTCATCAAATCCCTTCCCCCGAGTGGCATGGGGAACATTCACACGTATTAGGGCCACCGGTGCTTTCACACGAAATGTTTGGTTCCTCAGATCACGGGCGCTTTTGTCTGTGCTCTCGACCATTAGCTTCAACGCAGACATCAAACCACCAAAACTAATCGCTCAATGTTTTAACCTTGTCCCTCACTCGAGTTGGTAATCCTTTTCTGGAGTGAAGGTGTAATGGATAATCACGGTGAGAGCTACAACGTAATTAGCGACTGCACATTCTCCGCAGCTGACTCTATGACTGGATAAGGGTCTGCAGTGCAAGCAGTGAACACACATGTGGAGGTATTCTGAGGAAAATATTTGATCTTTCTCAAAATAAACACATTTTTAACATAGACTTTGGATTTAGGATGTGTGTCTTCAGATGATGAAAACGTATGTAGAATGCAAGGAACTGTGTTTGTTATCGCTGTATGAACAGTGAGGTTCTCCGAAGCCTTCCACGCTCGCTGGGAGTTGTTCGGCCACAGATGTTGGCTCACGCATTGTGTTCGGCATGGGGATTAATCCCTCAGCTTGTCCCGGGAGCATCAGACGGGCCGCTTTTACTCAGGACCTGAACTGTGCTGAACCTTTAAGCACCATCCTCCACTCTCGATTTAGGCCCGCATTCCCAGGGTGGGGGGTGGGGTGGGGGGTTTAAGAGAGTGATTATGTCATTGTCAACAGCTTTATACCGGTTGCGTAATTCCTCCAGCCTCGCATGCTTGCATACGTGGATATTACATCGCTCTCTGATAAACTAATACCACTATCTCTGAGCCTTTCGCGACTGAGCCGGAGCCCGCCCCCGCGTACATGTAATATCTCCTAAATCAGGCTGGTTGTAAAGTGAAGGAGATTTGGATATCAATTAATGGAAGTGTCATGGGAGGAGTATCGTAATAGTCTTTAGCTCGTCTAAAACCGGTGCCACATGGTATGTTTGGATTTCAGCTGAACATCAACAGTATCATCGGTATTTTCCATATTTCATGCTGATAAGTCAACAGGGCCCTCTTTTCCAGCTGTCAGGGCTTGAACAAAAGCACATGAATAAATAAAGTGCTGATTTATTGATGTATTTATTCTTTTTGTGCTTTCTGTGCTTACTCTCTAGCTCTACCTCCCACCCTTTTCAGTCTCTCTCTCTCTCTCTCACTCTATCTTTCCCTTGTTATTTCTCCTGCTCTATTTCTCTCTATCTCTCACACCTCTTTCTCTCCCTTTTTCACGCCTCTTACTCACTCTCTCTCTCTTCTCTTTCCCTCTCCCCATCTCCCCCTCCTTGCTCCCCATCTCTCTCTGGACTGCGGTTCTGTAGAAGCTGAGCTGAGCTGGGCTGGATGCCTCGTGCCCGTGTGATTGATAATGCTCCTCATTACTTGTGCCATTTTATCTCTGCTTTCCCGGGAAGGGCCTCATGCAGGGGTTGTCTATCTGCCTGAAGCACCTACTAGTGACCACACACACACACACACACACACACACACACACACACACACACACACACACACACACACACACACACAAACACGCACTCGCACACTCTTTCTCAAGCAAAACCTGTGCCAAGCCTCACAGATCAGGAGAAATAATTGACAGAAAATCCTTGAGGCTTCTAACATGTATTAAGTAAAACATATATATATGTATCTAACAATACAGAACATGACAATATGAAGCCTTTTCTTTTGAAGGATTAAAGTTGTTCCTGTAACTTAAGTAGTAGTTGCTTGTTGTGGTTACTCCCATGCCTTAGGACTTTTAATTTTGTATTCTGCATGAGAATACACTGCGAAACTCTTCATAGTACGGTTCTTCCAGGTTATCTTCTCAGACTAAAAGAAAGTGAATCTGCTCTCCATTCATCCTTTTGTCCCTACCCAGATATGACACTCTCCCTCTTCTTCTTGCCATGTGCTGCAAAACTGTGTGTGTTTGTGTGCTTGTGTGTGTGCTTGTGTGCGTGTGCGTGTGTGCGTGCGTGCGTGTGCGGATGTGTGCATCGGCCTGCCTGCTTTGCAAAACCACTTGGCCAGTTCACAGTGTGAAGAAGGTCAGGCCCCTTGTTTACACTGATGTCCTAAAATATATTACCTGCGGTGCACCCCCCCCTGTCCTGGGGGCTGGGAGGCAGGGGGCTCTGGAGGGGGGGAGTGTGTGTGGATGAGGACAGGAAGTTGAGGAGGAAGTGAGGCCACAGCTGGGCCGTGGCTCTGTGGTAGGCTTGAATAGCGGGAAGAGAGAGCAGGCAGAGATAAGGTGACAGGAAACCTCCTCTTTCTCTCTTTCTCTTTCTTTGTACCTTCCCTCTCTCTCTCTCTCTCTCTCTCTCTCTCTCTCTCTTAGTCTGTTTTTCTCTGCTGTTTCTCTATTTTACATCTCTTTCTCTATTTCCCTGGCATATTTCTCTCTCTCTCTGTGTTTCTCTTCTTTGTACCTTTCTCTTATTATCTCTCTCTCCCGCTCTCTCTCTCTCTCTCTCTCTCTCTCTCTCTCTCTCTTTCTCTCTCTGCCTGTTTCTCTACAGTACCTTTTTGCCTCTCTGTTTCTGATTCTTGTACCGTGTCTCTCACTCCCTTTCTGTCACATATTCTTGAGAGACCCCCAGTGCTTTTCAAACAGCTGAAAAGGTCTTTCCATGGAATGATATTTTCCAGAGGGATTTTGACATTTCATGCATTATTAAACTGTTTTACCTCTGACTTGGTGTCTGAGTCTTTGGGATATGTTTGCAAGAGAAACCCCCCTAAACAGCGAGCTGAAATGTTAGCGAATAAAATGCTTGTTGAACACGTGTCCTGTCTCACCACCAGACATTACCGTGTGATACATTTTTTGGGAAATTTGAGTTTGTGTTGCTTATCGTTTTGATATCAAGGCAGTGTATGTGTGTAGTATGTGTGTTGTATGTGCTTATTTTGCTATGTTGTGTGTCTGGACATTTCTCCTCATACTTTTTTCAGTGTGACATTCTGTTTCCACTGGACCTATACCAGTCATACTCCATTAGCCCAGAACTTCTCCCAGAACATATCTCAGAAGCTGATGATGTTGTTGTCGACCTTATTTTCGTTTCTCAGTTTTTCCTGTAATGAATTCAGCCACGCACACTAAGGATGTTTTGTAGTACAACCACGCCAGCCTGTCACTTTTTATAGAGAGTTGAAGAGGCCAGTGTTTTCATGTTAATACAATACGCTGGCAGAAGTGACCCTGTGATAGTTTAGCCTCGGACACTAAAATAGATGGACAGCAGATATAGCAGACAGCAGAGTGGACAATGTGCCAACTGATTTTCCTCCATTATATCTCGCTTCTTAATAGACTGCCTTTAAAAAAAAGTGTTCTCACAACAGAGTAAGCAGGTCAGCATTTTCTTTCTGCTTTAACTTGTTAAATCTGGTGTGTGTGTGTGTGTGTGTGTGTGTGTGTGTGTGTGTGTGTGACTGTGTGCATGTGGTAGGCCTCCTTAGGATAGAACTGACTGCCAAGTACATTTTCTTGTCCTTTTATCTGTCCTGTGTTTGCCAAGAGTCTCTTAATAAACTGATGATCAGCACAGCAGAAGGTGAAGTAGACTCTGTAGTGGAGGATTCAGTTTCACAAGTTTGTGGGTCAGAAGTGCAAGTCAGTGGCTGTGACACCAATGGGGTCTATTTATCATTATACTACATCTGCCTAACCACGTTTCTTTCTGGCATGGTTTCACTCGACTGATCACATCATGTGGTTTCAGTAGAGAAAAAGAGAGCGTTATTGTCCAGATTCAATTTAGCAGGTTAAATAGCCACATTTATAAAAGCGTATTTATTTCAGAGATCATAGAAAATAAGGAACAACTGTTCCTGGCATCCAGAGCGAGAACTTGTGCAAAGGCTTCTGTTTTTGAGAGTCGTGTGTTAGGGACAGCTTGAGGTCTTTAGTAAGAGGTTGGTTGATATTTCACAGCAGATGCCCGTGATAATTCAGTGGCATGTGTGATAGGTTGCAGTGGCTTAGTAGCACGTGTTGTAAGATTAGAAGTTGGCTAGTTAACACAATCTAAATCTAATCCCCTATCTAATTCAGTGGATATTTCTTGATATTTGCAGAGAGCCAGGATGGCATCTTGTTCAAAGCTTTGTAGGGATATTCTGAAACTAATGACGGTATGGAGGTGAAGCAGATGTGCTGTAGTCTACGTGTAAGATCACATTTGGGTTATTTTGTGATTGTGCATGATTAGTCATTATGTTTAACCTTTTGCAAGTTGTCACATAAAAGTTAAAGTATTCTGCATTCTAAATATATAGTACCTCATCAACTATATTGGTAAACACCTACGTTGAGTTAGAGGTCATAAAAAACATCTGTTTTTATAGATCAGCTGGTTTTGTGTGTCTAACTCATGGATGAACAAGGACTAAACGGAGATGAAACACACACCAGTGTTTCAAGAGAGTAGTAGGTCTTATACATGAGAAGCAGTTCTAGGTAGAATTTATTTTCAGTGCCAATGAGATGGTTATTTATTTGGCAGAAATCCTATAAATTCTGATCAGGTGATGTGAGGTGAGACCGAAATGGGAATCTGGAGTGTTTATGTACTGCTTCCCCAGGGGCAAAATGAGCGTACGCTTTTTAAAAAAGTACTCATGGTCATCCATAATATACTGCAGGCCCCGAGGCTGCTTAGAATGATTTAACCTTTGAGCTGTCTTTTAACAAACATGATAAGCAAGCAATTGAGAAAAGAGGAATATGAATTGTGGTTCCCTTTCATTGTTTTCTCTTCTTCCTTTTATTTGCAGTAATCTCCGATATATAAAGGTCTGTAAGGATTAAGTAATGGATTAAGTAATTGATTTCTGCCATGTGTTTAAATAAAAATAAAAAAGAAGGGAACAGCTATGTGCTATTCAGCCGACGTGCATTCGGCTGAAGTGAAAATGAGGCAACCCAAAACCAGTGTGTTTCTTTATGGAAGTAACAGTGTCCACAATGTAAATTGCTATTGCTTTGTTTCATGTGAATTGAATAAAACATATGGCAGTAACGATGCTGTAACTTTTTTGCGTTACAATTTGCATAGTCTTCCCTGTTATCTGTTGTCAATCAGGTCCCAGCAAGCAAGCCTCCACGGGACCCATGCAGGCAGGCTGAGGGCACTGTGGGCTAGGGCCAGCCCACACCAATCCTACACAGGGCCCGTGTGGGCACTGTGGGCTAGGGCCAGCCCACACCAATCCTACACAGGCCCGGTGTGGGCTTGCCCAAGCGAGGCCAGCAGCTTTTGGTTCACTGCGGGCTGTCACCGGATAGCCCAACAAAAGATTCTAGGGTCTAAGCTGCCCAGAAAACCCATGCTGGGCCTGTGCGGGCTGCCACATATGGGCCCCCTTAGGGCTGGCACAAAGGCCCTTTGAGGGATGCCAACGCAGGGCCCCTGAGCTTTTGCTCATTGGCAAAGTGCTGGCCCCTCAGTGCTGGCCCTGCGTGGGCAGCCCTAACATAGCCCACAGGAGCCCTCAATAGGCCCACAGCAAGCAAGCCTCCACAGGCACTGTACGGGCCCCCTTAGGGCTGGCACAAGGGCCATTTGAGGGCTGCCCATGCAGGGCCCCTGAGCTTTTGCTCATTGGCAAAATGCTGGCCCCTCAGTGCTGGCCCTGCATGGGCAGCCCTAACATAGCCCACAGCAAGTAAGCCTCCACAGGCCCCTTAGAGTGGCACAAGGGCCCTTTGAGGGCTGCCCACACAGGACCCCTGAGCTTTTGCTCATTGGCAAAATACTGGCCCCACAGTGCTGGCCCGGCGTGGGCAGCCCTAACATAGCCCACAGGAGCCCTCACTAGGCCCACACAGAGCCTGCACTCATTTTTTGCTCATTTATTTATTAAATATATTTATATATAATAGTAAAAAATAGAAAGAAATGTTTGTTCTGCAAATTTAAATGGATGCAGTTACAGCATAACTAACATATGTATAGTCAAAAATGTACAATAGCCAAAAGGAATTTAAGACTTTATTAAATACAAGTTTGTGTGTGTGTTTGTGTATACAGAAAAGCTCTATAAAAAAATGAATCATCATTATTACAGTGCATGAAATGCCCTGTATTGTTATTCCTAGGCTTCTTCTTCTTCTTCTTCTTATTCTTGTTACCTTTTTCTGCGATTAATTCAGCCCGAACCGCTTAACTTAGAAACTTCATTCAAACTTTGTCGCGTAGGTCTTGTAAAGGACACTTATGCTATGTATTTTTCACTTTTCTAAACTTTATACTTTTTAAGATATTAAATAAAAACGAATCTAAATTTTCCCATTGACTTACATTGGGCCATTATGACATCATAATAGGGTCTTTAAACTGGCTTGCACCTGTGCTTCACTGACAGCTGCACCAAATCAAAGGAACCTCTTCTCTCTCCCTCTCAATTTAACTGTAACTAGGAACATTAAGACACCTTCCATTCTCTACTTTTTTTTCTCTCCATCTCTCCATCTTTCTCTCTATCCCTCTCAGTCTACTTTCTCTCACACTCAATCTCTCTTCTTCACTCCATTTTTATCTCCTTTTTTCAATATTTTCACTCTCTTTTTCTCTTCCACTCTTCTTTCCTTCTTCCACTCTTCTTTCCTTTCTTCTTTCCTTCTTCCACTCTTCTTTCCTTCTTTCACTTTTCTTTCCTTTCTTCACTCTCATTTCTTCTTTCCTTCTTTCACTCTTCTTTCCTTCAACTATTATTTCCTTCTTTCACTCTTCTTTCCTTTCTTCACTCTTGTTTCTTTTCTTCTTCCACTCTTCTTTCTTTTCTTCTTTCCTTCTTTCACTCTTCTTTCCTTCATCCTCTCTTCTCTCCTTTCTTCACTCTTCTTTCCTTTCTTCTTTCCTTCTCCAACTCTTCTTTCCTTTCTTATTTCCTTCTTTCACTCTTCTTTCTTTTCTTCTTCCTTTCCTAACTTTTGCATTTCATGCACTGGTATTTCCTTCAGGAAATGCATTTTCTAGTTATTATTGAGCTTTGTCAAACCAAACTCCGAGGTAGAAAAGTTATAACCTCTGAGTTTGGTTTGACAAAGCTCACGTGGACTACTGGTTAGGGTGTTGGGCTGGAAAGTGTAAGGTCACTGTTTCAATCCCCAACAAATTAAATTCAGAGTGTGTGTGTGTCACTATCCTGGATGGGTAAAATGCAGAGATCAAATTCAGAGTGTGTGTATGTCACTACCCTGGATGGGTAAAATGCAGAGATCAAATTCAGAGTGTGACACTGTCTCTGCCAGTACACTTTTATGTTTTACTATTATATATAAATATATTCAATAAATAAATGAGCAAAAAATTAGTGAAGGCTCTGTGTGGGCTGTGTTAGGGCTGCTCACGCAGGGCCAGCAATGAGGGGCCAACACTTTGCAAATGAGCAAAAGCTCAGGGGCCCTGTGTGGGCAGCCCTCAAAGGGCCCTTGTGCCCGCCCTGAGGGGGCCCATACAGGGCCTGTGGAGGCTTGCTTGCTGGGGTGTGGACAATAGTCACCATTTCCTCAGGATTTACTAAGGCTGTGTGTGATTTGCAGGACATTCAGAGATGGTAATTACACTACATGGTCATGGCTATGGGATTCCTTTGCCCTGGCGTCGTACCAGTGCTGTTGAACTTAGACATACAGACAGTAGATTCAGACAACTTGGTGCAGACTAGAAACAAACTTATTTTTCTTAACAAAGGGCCTCAGTCTCTGGGAATAACAATGGCAAATTATTCATAAGTGATACAGAGTTGGCACTGATTAAGTAGAGATTTCCTTCTGGCTATAAATTTCACTTTGTCTAGGGGTCATTAGCCAGGTTGTGAAATAACAGTGAAAATGAAGACTACAGAGACAAAGTGATAAAAACGTTAATATCCAAGTGTTCAGATGTCAGACTGAACCCCACTGGACCTATAAGAAAGTTGAAGTTACACCACGACACCCAGACAATCAGCCATCCAACCAGCCATGGATGTTTGTAATACAACCTGTATTTTCAACATTGTCTTTTAAAGTACTTGTTTGTGTGCATATGAGGAAATACTCTACTACACAGGAGTGTGCTTCCTTCTGTATAGAGCTTTCCAGCTATGTGCGTACTCTGTGTTTTAGTATAATTAAGTTCTATGCAAAGCTTTGTGAATGAGGCCCCAGGTGACCTTATCATGGTACTGATGGCATAA
>NC_137908.1:23598815-23618815 GCF_963457725.1 Sprattus sprattus | reverse complement strand
TCGGGATCTCATTCATTCCAAACCCCCCTTCGATGGAATCTTTAATCAAGCCCTTATTACGACGTTCCACCAGTGACGAGGAGCGCAGGAGCAGGGCGGAATAATGGGGGAGATAATACCAATAGCAGCTCACAATGTGGGACCAACGCAATCAAAAGAATACAAAAATAAATAATGGTTTTCACTCCCAGTTGGTCTGGAAAACATTAATGAGTGTAATCCTTCAATTTATTCCACTGCGAAACTCAGAGAAGAAGACATGCTCTGGTTGGGGATTTCAGACCCTGGCCTTCCTCCTCTCCTTTCAAGCGCACATTTGTGAATTTGTCATTTATTAGTATTGTATTAGACGTACGAAGAATATAACGGGGAATTATGAAGGTGTTGTTTTCAGAAGGTTTCAGTGTGAACTGTAGATGTCAAAATAAGAAGATTCCTGTCGAGAGACAGAGAGACAGGTTATGTATTTGTCATCGTGGTTTGGTCTATTTAGGGCAGATCCCTTGTCTTATGGAAACTATTAAATATTGAAGAAAAATCTAGACAGGTCTTGGCACTGAAATTGTGAAGGAGTTGTAGTTCAGCTTTGACTTGATAAATATGTTTATAGTTTGATAAGGTTAGGTCTTCACATAAATTAATATACTGAGCACATAAGAGACACAAAAAGGCTTCTCCCTGTATGTATGATGATGTTTCAAAAATAAGAAACGGAGATGTATTCTATAAAGCTTTGAAAAGGCTTTTTAAAACATTGCAATAAATACAGCTCAAGGACATTGTATCCGGCAAGTCGATCAAGCCATTTAAACTAGCAGTTTAAAGCAGCAATTTCCCGCTCTGAATCTCCAAGGCTATTTTACACCATGGAAGAAGTCGGAAGATCTAAATATAAAGCACTCAGGCTTTTCACATTGCTTCAAATGAATGGAACAGTTGAGACCACTAAACACAGTGAATGTCAGACAGACTTGATAGGACGTAAGACTTGTGTTTACATGCTGAGCCCCATTTCCCTGACTTGCATGAAATTCTGTTTACATGTCTGCCTTTATCAGAAGCAACTTAGAGTGAAAGTGTGTGTGTGTGTGTGTGTGTGTGTGTGTGTGTGTGTGTGTGTGTGTGTGTGGGTTTGCGTGTTTGCATGTGTGTGTGCGTGTGTGCCTGTGTGCGTGTGTGTGTCTGTGAGAGATAAAAGACAACACATGTCATCATCTGGTGTGTCCATGGGAACTGAAACCCATGACAGTGTTTGTGTCCTGCTCCACAACTTGTAGCTTCAGGTTGTTTTTGTCTGCTGCATCGGAACTGTGTCTCTCACAGGAACTCAGTCAGTGACATCATAAGGGTCCATTTATCAGTTGCTGCAGAAACGGCTGGAATGTTGTTGATGACAGCAAGCTGATGACCACCACTGCTCGCTCGCATGCTTCCTGCTTGATGACCTGTGCCTTTGAAGGGATGCTGGGCACCGCTGTTTCAGTGTGAACACTCCAAGGGTTTAGCAGTGTTGTGTTCTGTACATCCATCCTGTTTCCCTGGTTTTATGTTGCCACGGTATTGGGTATTACACAAAACGCAACTATACATGTATGTTACACATGTACACATGTACACACCTTTTTGTCATTGCTACATTTCATAGCGTTAGCTGTGGTCTAGAAATGTTTCTTTGGATTTCATTTGAAATTCTGCCAACCACTTTGACTTTCATATCGCTAAGCACTTATTTTTTTTCATTAGCTGAACCACTCCTTGTAACTCAGTCCTTGACCAGGCAGAAATCTGGCAGCCCAATTGCTGCTCAACTCATTTGAGATGAGGCTCTTCAAACTATAATCCCAGTGAAAACAGAAGTGATGTCTGGCAGAAATAGGAAAAAGGGTGGCTTATGGTGCTGTCGAGCGATTCATTTGCTTACTTGACCAGCAGGTAGTAGTGGCAACTCCGTATGGATGAGTGGTTGAATGCTAAATAAAGGATTATAAATTGTTTTAATATTGCCACATTTCAGGGTGGTGCTGAATATTGAATCATAAGTAAGGAAAAGAAGAAATCTGATGTTTTGAGGTTTTGTTTTTTAATTTTATGAAAACAGTGTAAACTTAAACTTAAAATGAACTTGTTAAATAAGCAGATGGATCGGCCTCTTAGTTTTGAAAGGCAGTTGAGCTGGAGAACTCCCCATCCGGTTTGAAACAGTTTGTACTGTGAAGTTTTCCTTTTTTGTTTCAGTCCCACACCCTAGCAGAGGTTAATCACAGACAAAATAACTTCACAATGTAGTGCAGTGAGGTGAGACATGTTACTTTGCTCTTGTTTCTGAAATATATCTGGTTGATTGCGCTGAATTGGAAAAAAAAATATCTCTGAATCTGGTCCAAGCAGTGAAGCGTTCTGCGCTTACTGTTCTCTCTATGGTATCTTCAGGACTAGCACTATTCTTGTGTAACACCCGCTGGGCTGTTCTCTCTATGGTATCTTCAGGACTAGCACTATTCTTGTGTAACACCCGCTGGGCTGTTCTCTCTATGGTATCGTCAGGACTAGCACTATTCTTGTGTAACACCCGCTGGGCTGTTCTCTCTATGGTATCTTCAGGACTAGCACTATTCCTGTTTAACACCTGCTGGGCTGTTCTCTCTATGGTATCTTCAGGACTAGCACTATTCTCTCAAGGTCTTGGCTGATTGAGTCCCTGAATGTGACAGGTTGAATCTTTGGAGGGTTTTGTGATTCTGGGGACATGACTGTTAGTGTGAGACTGTCTTGGGATTTGTCAATTTGTCGGACGACTGGTTGTTACACCTTTGCTCTGACGCACTGATGCTCATACATCTAACATTAGCCCTTAAGGGATTGTTTTGGTATGCACTCAATTTATTCCGTGCAAACCACGCTCGTGGATGCTGCGCCTGTTTCAGATGTGCTCTGGTGCCTTTGTGCAGGTGTATTTCACTGGACACACAAGTCAGTTCTGGTTCACAGACTGACAACTGTGCAATGATTTCACACACACACACACACACACACACACGCACACGCACACGCACACGCACACGCACACGCACACGCACACGCACACGCACACGCACACGCACACGCACACACACACACACGCCCCCCCCCCCCCCCCCACACACACACACACAATCTGATTTCCAGCGCTAGGGTCATGGTTGGGGTTACCCTGTCTTTTTTTATTGGGAATATGTCAAGTCACTTTTGTGCACATTATGGTCTTTCACAGCCAGACAGATAGATATTTCAGCTGCAGAACTGAAAGAGTTAGGACAAAAACCCAAGACTTTAAAGCTTCTGGAAAAGGTGGACAGAGAGAAAAGAAAAAAAAGGTTAACAGCTTGAATGTTGCATGTAACCTTTAAATGGTTCGCTTGAAGAAAATAACACCCCAGTATTTTTTTATTTCTATTTAATGGTCAAACTGTCAGAACTAGACTTCACTTAGGATAGGATGATGACAGATTGGCATTTATAAGCCACTCTAGATCTGCCTCATTAAATGTAGACTGCTGGTATCAATAGCAAGATAATAAGATCTTGTCTTCTATGAATGAGGCTGAAGAAACACATGACTCCTGTTAATGTTGAAAGCCTTGGTGCAAAGTGGAATCTAAGAAGTGGAAAAACTCTCATTTCTGTAGAGTGGCAGGAAGCAAACTCCTATATCCAGTACTCCAAGCCCAACATCTCCAGATGTACGAGACTCTTGTCCCTCATAGACAGTACAGTATGTATGTACCATATAGATTCTCCCAGCCTACCTCCCTTCCTTACGACTGGCTACTTTTCTGCACTTTGCAACTTTGCTGAAGTTGAACATTTTTGTGGAGTCTTAGCCCATAATTGCAGTGGACTGTCCAAGACCGTAACGAATGGCTGTAGGTGGCATTCCTTTGAGCTTGTGGCTAGCCAGAGCTATGTTTGTATCTATAATTAAACACCCAGCAAACCTCACATCTGCCAAACGCAGCCTTTTTCTCCCAATGAGAGAAGAAAATGGCCAACTTGAGAGCAGAGAAAGATCAGATGGGAGTCTTGCTTGTGCGCTAGACATGTCAGGAGCTTCCATTTAAAGCATTATCAGTTGTATTTTAGTGGTTTTACAGATGTGGGAGAACTGTTACTTCCACCGAACCACAGTTGCCATTGTTGCTAACCAGTTCCTACTGCAATCATGAAGTGAAACTACGTCATATGCGAAATCCAAAATTGCACTGTACAGTCATTTAGACTTTGTTCCTCCATTACTCCCCTACTGTACAGTCATTTAGACTTTGTTCCTCCATTACTCCCCTACTGTACAGTCATTTAGACTTTGTTCCTCCATTAAGCCGCTACTGGTGTCCTTTACCATTCACTTTTCACAGTCATCAATTTAGTAGGCACTTCAATTTTAAGCCTGTTACCAAACAGGTAGAACCTACATCTCCTCCTAGCTCCCAGGGAACCCCATAACATGTGGCTCAATGTCCTGGAGCTGCACTGGCACACTGAGAATCAGAAGCGGCTCCCAGGGAGGAAGGTCATGCCTCTCACGTCCCCGTAGGTGCCCTCGCATAGGGGCCTCTACGTTAGCAGTAAACTACGGCGTTTCTCACAGACCTCTGTCTCCATGGTAAAGCTGCTGAATAATTGATGCGCAATGCTGTAATCTGCCCAGGGAGAGCATAACCGGCGCTGTTGATATTAAAGATCTCCATCATTAAAGCATTTGCGCCAATTTGCGTGGTTGGGTTTGTGTAGTTATCATATTCCTTGCCGATTGGGATACAATGGTAAATCTTTGAAATGTCTTTGGATAAGTCAACAATAAGGCAACACCTGAAATATATTGAGATCTTGTCTCAAGTGGAACTCAACTGATTGTCACTCCCACATTGGCTCGCACTGCTATATGGCTGTACTTCTAGATGTTCTTGGAGAACTTCCCCGAATAGGAAGAGAGCTATTCTGAATAGGAGGAGAACTACCATGCATAGGAAGAGAGCTATTCTGAATATGAAAAGAGAACTACCCCGAATAGGAAGAGAACTCACCTGAATAGGAGGAGAACTACCCCGAATAGGAAGAGAACTATCCTGAATAGGAAGAGAACTATTCTGAATAGGAGGAGAACCATCTTGAATAGGAGAAGAAATATCCTGAATAGGAGATGATTTGGGGAAAATGCACCTGTGTTCGCTGTGCACGTCCTTCTTTCCTTCTTAACCAATCTATCTTTGTCTTTTCTTTCTACAGGTCAGAGAGTGAGAGCTCCAGGAGTTTCAGGTAAGTGAGGAAAGACGTGGCTCACGCCTTTATTTCTCTGTTTTTTTTTTTTTCGCCTTTCAGAAAGAACATCTCACGTCATTCAAACACACTCAATTGCATTTCTGTGAGGCGTTGATCAACTCGTATGCTTGTTTAGATCTGTGTGGTGTAGGGTATTGACTGCTGCTTTGACCTGCACTACGATGCCTGTGCTTGTCTGGGTTGAGCTTGGGTGGTTGACTCTTCCACCAACTAGGCCATATGACCGTAGAGGGCGCCGCCCCTAAGGCAGCTGGGTCCTGGCCGGATCAGGGCCAGCTCTGATTCAGCACCAACTGATTCCAAATCTGACTGTTGTTAATATATTATTAATATGAATCCATCTGTATCAGCTATTTGGAAAAGCATTGTGCCGTTCAGTATGACTTCATGAACTGAATGGAAGCTCCACAATTTAGTTTTTCTCATTGAATGCCCTGATGTGACCTTTTTTGAAGGCCTAGAATAGTCAGGGTGGAATGATCTAGCTGTCAGAGTGTTTTGCAGGTGACGGGTCCTTGTGCCATGTCATGCCGTGCCACGCTGTGTTGTGGTTGCGCCCAGTCCCAGAGGCACCGGCAGTTTTTCACTTTGTCTCCTCGCTGTCAGTAGTCCTGAATCAGAGTCAGCTGTTAATTCCGTGTCCTCGGAAGCCTCTGGAATGCATATCTGGAATGCGTGTCTTGTCCTATGCCGCCTTGCATGACAATCGGACATGTCACATAATCTTTGTGCCAGAGTTGTTGTGTTTCTTCCTCTTTTTTTTTTGCTTTTGCCTCAAACTGAGCATTATCATTGCCATTCATCACTTTCAAGGCTTTAACTTCATAGACTAAACCCAAAGAGATAAAAAAAAATATAAATATATATAAAAGTGGCATATCTAACGTGGCCAAGCGGTGCCTAGAATGGTTTGTGAGTGAATATAAATCAGTCTTGTCTGCTCTGAGACTGATGCACACACACACACACACACACACACACACACACACACACACACACACACACACACACACACACACACCACTACACCCATCCTCCCAAAAATGATCTAAAGTCGTCAGCTGTCGGGCAGCGGGCCCCTGCATCATCACGCCATCGCTCTCCGTGACACTTAAGGTGGATGTGCCGGACACTTCCCCCCATCAGAGATGAGCAGCAGGCCCTTTCATCATGGTGATCGATGGCCAAGCCAAAACGGGTCTATATCACCCAAAGAAAATCACACACACACACACACACACACACACACACACACACACACACACACACACACACACACACACACACACACACGCACACACACACGCACCTTCCCTCTGCCTTTTGACAGGAGGTGTTCTTTTTTTCAGCCCTAAAGGGGTTTATTCAGTGGCGATAAATCCTGTGTGTTTTATCACGTGTGCAGACGTGATTGTGTCAGATCCATGGGGGACGTTTTTGTGGTTATTTCATATGTTTCCATTCGAGAGGGTCAACAAACATTATGGTCTACTGGGAGCGTACACTCAAGATTATGAGGTGAAACTGCATGAGGGTAATTTTTTAGAAGATTTTGAGCTATCTGTTTTATTTCAGGTTCCACTACGGTGATTCCCCCCCACTGTGTGAGTGCTTAGTGTTGAGTTGAATCACACCAAGTGCTGGGACAGAGACAGATACATCTGTTGCCGTACCTGAAGTAGTGTTCTTACACCAGGTAGAGGAACTGTGTGGTAAACATTTCATCAGCGAGTGCAATGTGCAGTTCATCTCGGGGACTGTACTTCTGGGCAAATGTAGGTTCTTTCTAGAAGAGCTAGTGCTAATAGTCATAGCATATTAGTGCTAAACGCCGACCTCATGGGATTTTTCTTCTTTCATTAAAGAAGATGAACTTGTGAACTTTGTATGCTGACTGTTACTGAAAGTGTCAGCGGGTGATTTAGCGATGTCTATGGCAGAATGTAGCTCACGGTGATGGCAGTATAGCAGGCCTCCATTAGGCTGGGCTCAGGAGAAATGTTGTGTAATTATGATTCTGCTCCACGGCGTGTTCCCATTGCTCTTGTTCTCGTTGGGGTGGCACTCCACAGGTCAGTTTTATGGACTGCTTTTGCAGACTGCATTTGGTCATAAATACAAAGTACAGCAAACAATAAAAACCAGTAGAATGTACAGTCCATATGAAATATTCTCTCTTCAAATATTCTGTAATTGGGAAATAGAAAGACTAATCTTATAAGAAGACTACGATAACACTTTGTGACAATCTTTGTGATGTTCTAGAATACTGTAATGAAAGCTTCTATGAACAGCTGTTTTGGCTTTCACCTGTTTAAGGTATGTGTGTAGAAATGTTAAGGTTTTTTTTCTCATGGTGGACAGCCTAAAGTCCCATCTGAGTGTGTAATAACCCCAGTCTCACAGCAATTTTTCAGCGTGTTATTGTCCTGTGATGGGGAGACAATGCCTGAAACTGACCCAGGGTCAGAGATCCAGAGGTTTAGTTAACCCTTCGTGGTAAAGGACTCTCTAGCCAGCAGTGCCCTGGCTTACCTCCTAGGGCTGTCTGTGCGATGTTTCCCAGCCCAGCCCAGCCCAGCCCAGCCCGGCACTCAGTGTCTGGAAAGGCAATTTAGCCTTTAATCTGAGCGCACAAAAAAGGGGACTGGAGGTCTTCTTTTCCACCTAGGGCGGGAGCAGGAGGGAGGGAGAGAGAGAAGGAGAGATGGAATGAGGGAGAGAGAGGCTGAGGTAAAGAGGGAGAGAGGGAGAGAGGGGCTAAGAGAGGGAGAGGCTGAGGGAGAGAGAGGCAAAGGGAGAAATAGAGGGGCTGAGGGAGCTAAAATAGGTTCTGTTTGGGGTGCGGGTGAACAGTATATCCCTTTATGATTGGCATTCACACATGGGCTTTGAAGTGACATTTGAAGGAGTGAACCTGACGCGTTTGAGCTGGATATGAGCTTCTCCATAACTAACATCTGGAATCATCCGGTCCTGTCCAAGGGTGATTGAAATTCCCACTGACAGGTTGAGCCCTGAGAGGACAAAAGGGCTGGAGGGATGGTACTATAGAAGATTATTCAGACAATATGTGTGTGTGTGTGTGTGTGTGTGTGTGTGTGTGTGTGTGTGTGTGTGTGTGTGTGTGTGTGTGTTGGGTGTAGGTGCATAGTGTAGTTTAGGGTCTGAGATTTGTTTTGTTAGTGTGTGTGTGTGTGTGTGTGTGTGTGTGTGTGTGTGGGGGGGGGTGGGTGGGGGATGTAGGAGCGTAGTGTAGTTTAGGATCGGAGATTTGTTTTGTTAGTGTGTGTGTGTGTGTGTGTGTGTGTGTGTGTGTGTGTGTGTGTGTGTGTGTGTGTGTGTGTGTGTGTGTGTGTGTGTGTGTGTGTGCGCGTGTGTGTACGTGTGTGTATGTATGTATGTTTTTCATTTCTCCCTTATTATTCTGCTTCCATTGAACCCTGTGATATGTATGACTCAGTAGAGTACCCAATAGACCTTCTCTCTATATATCCTTAAAGTCTCCTATAGTTGTGTGTGTGTGTGTGTGTGTGTGTGTGTGTGTGTGTGTGTGTGTGTGTGTGTGTGTGTGTACGTGCATGTGCATGTGTAGGGACTGGTCTGCCATAGCCCTAAATGCAGAAAAGCCTTTTCTCGTTCGTGTGTGTGTGTTGTGTGTGCGCGTGCGTGCGTGCGTGCGTGCGTGCGTGTGTGTGTAAGGACTGGTCTGCCATAGCCCTAAATGCAGAAAAGTCTTTTCTCGTTATGCTCCTTTATATTACTTCAGACAGTAGACACGAGTCGCCATGTAAACTGCTTTCTGTTTGGGCAGGCTGCAGTGTTTTGAAGGGATGATGCTCAGTAGAAGGCAATGGAATAAAAGATTAAAACAAGCGGCTTGTGATTTGTCTGCTTGGCTATGCTGACAGAATGGGAATAAGGACGAATAATTCTGCCCTGACCTGAACCGAAAAATTGTAAATAATATGTTTTGGGAAACATCCATAGAAATGGGCAAAATGGACAAATTGCCTCAGAATATTGAAGGTGAAGGCATATGACATTGGCTAATTATTGTTAGATCATAGATTGTTTCAAGTGGGTGTACACCGTACCTTCAGAAGTACAGGAAGAGATAATCTCTTGTTCTCTGCAGTGCTTCCAATAAAGAATGGCCGCCTGTAGTTGGGAGTTATGACCGTCATATAGAGCTGGTGTGCCTCTCCTCTCCTCTCCTCTTCCTCTGTTGTGTGAGTGTGTGCAGTAGTGTGTGTGTGTGTGTGTGTGTGTGTGTGTGTGTGTGTGTGTGTGTGTGTGTGTGTGTGTGTGAATGTGTGTGCAGTAGTTGACATCTGGTCACGTGTGTGTGTGTGTATGTGTAAGTGTGTGCAGTAGTTGACCTCTGGACAGGTGTGTGACAGGTGTGCTCTTTTTGGAAAAGCTTTTCCACAGGTGGTTGCTCTTTATGAAATGTTTTTATTCCCATTTGTTCCAGGCAGGGCTGCTTGTGTGTGTGTGTGTGTGTGTTTGTGTGCCCGTGCGTGCGTTTGCATGTACGCGTGTGTGTATTTACATTATATGTGTGTAAAACTGTGTTTCTATCCCTGTGTGTGTGTGTGTGTGTGTTTGTGTGTGTGTGTGTGTGTGTGTGTGTGTGTGTGTGTGTGTGTCTGTTGTGGGTTGGTCCCTGTGGTGTAGTTTCATTCCCTTCGGAAGATCTATAACACCAGGCTGCCTTTAAACTTTATCTGTCTTACTTTCCTGAAGCCACATATTAACACACACACACACACACACACACACACACACACACACACGCACACACGCACACAGAGGTTAACTCTAGGACAGAGAGCAAAGCTGTGAGGCATCAGCCAGCGTGGTTCAGGTCTGTCACCCCCGATTGTATCCAGTTGTAACATGCCTCTATGAAAAAAAGATGAGTCTGTGTGCATACCTGTGGTGTGTTTGTGTTTGTGCGTGTGTGTGTGTGTGTGTGTGTGTGTGTGTGTGTGTGTGTGTATTTGCTGACATAGCACATCAGGCCATCGGCCACAGCCAAGGTTAAGTGCTCTATGGTAGTGTTTAGATGTGTGCTGTGCCTCAGTTGGCACTGAGAGACCTGTGTGAAGGCTTACATTCCTAGAGGGTGGCATGAAGTCTTTTTCTTTTAGTGGTCAGGAATTCCTCAGTATTTTGGCAAGAACACTGAGTGAAACATACGGTATACTTATTCTAATTGTTAGGATAATTGGGAAAATTAGAGAATTCCCTCAAATATGAAAAATTCCATTGTGTAGAATTCTCAAATGACATGAGTGAGAGCAGGGTTGGTAAAGTCAGTAGGGTTGGTAAAGTCAGTAGGGTTAGTAAAGTCGGTAGGGTTAGTAAAGTCAGAAGGGTTAGTAAAGTCGGTAGGGTTAGTAAAGTCAGTAGGGTTGAAACAGTCACAGCTGTATGGATATCCTTCACCCACCCCACAAACACAAATGTCTCATTGCTCTTATACAACAGCTGTACTACCGATATATTCAGTTTCCTTTTGGTTATTTCAATTTTGTTCATTCTTCGCCCCAAGAAATAGTTTTCGACTAAGCATTGCCAAGCAATGAATACTCCAAAGTCGTGTTGAGTCTAAGAGAGTGTTTGTGCATCTATTACACCTGTCTTCAGGTCACATGGTAATTGGTGAATTCACTCTACTCTCCTGCTTCACTCAAATACTGTCAAATGGAACGCTATTAAATCACTCCCTGTCATTCTGCTCTCTCACTTTTAATGAATGGCATGTTGACATCGTACAGTTTAACAGTTGATCAAACGTGGACTGATAACTAGCGGTGAAGAGTCTGAGTGACGTTGTTCCAGGATATCCCAATCTTGTCCAATCAGAACTTTATAAATCGTTTGACTGGATCTAACTGTTGTAATATTCAAATTCTATGGTTTTGTAGGCTGAATATGGCAACAACCATCAAATAATTTCTAATTCTTTGCCAGCAACTGGCAACATCAGACAAGAGTATGCCACTGTTCTTACATTTAGCCATAGAATCCCAGAATGCTTTCTGTCATTCTGGGATATTATGGGATGAGGACTGCCACAGTATTACCGCATGCTTCAGACACTCCCTCGCCGACTGGTGCTCTAGCTTAGTACCGGCTCCCCTCGCCCTGTTTGTTTCAAAGGCAGCGCTGGTGTGTGATCTGCTCTGAAGGGAGGTAGGGAATGAGGCTGGGGGGTTGGGGGGAAGGGGATGTGTTGCGGTGCGGTGTAAAGTGGAGGTTTTGCCGAGGGCTTCACTCCGCTGCGTTTTGATCCGCAGGCGCTCAGAGCGTGACTGTGACAGCATCTCCTTCTCTCTCCCTCACCATCATCTTTCTCACTGTCTTTCTCCCACGGTTAACACCACTACCAGGGGGCAGAGTTCCGCTCGGCTTACTCCCGTCTCACTTCAGATGTGCCTGATCGGCCTGTGACTTGTGACCGCCTGTGACTTAAGACTGCTTTCTGTAGAGGTGCTTTTCAACTTCACAAAACTTCTGTCCCATTAAGTGCTGACAGAGTCTTTCATTAGATAAAGCCCTCATGTGCCCCCACACCAACACACACACACACACACACACACACACACACACACACAGATAAAACTCCCAGATAGCCACAGACGAGAGGAGTGATCTGCTCCTGATGTGGTGGGGCTGCTTTGGATCTGTGTTAGATCAGTGCTGGACCCCTGTAAAGAGAATCAGTAGTGTAGTTGTGTAGTTGTTTGTTTTATCTGGAAGTTGATGTTTCGGGAGAGAATAGCATTCTGTGGTACAAAAGGAATGGCCTGGAGGTCACTTGGAAAGAGTAGTGAGGTTTGCCTTAAGTGTTCAGAACTGACAACACTGGCTAACCTACATACGCAGTAGGTAGTCTAGCTAAACGGACGCTCTGTATTTAGGCCCAGTGCTGGGTAGTCTACATTCATCTGTCCGTGGTTGATCTACTGATATCTATGGTATTAGACGGAAAATAGATACAGAATAACCGATTGTGAAAAAGGTTATTTCAAACGGTTTGTCTTACTTTAATAATGATTCTGTCTTCAGGGATAAAAACTGTGGGGGACTACAGTACTGTGCAGTGTTAGAATAGAAGTCAAATGGTAAATGAAAAAAGGCAAATATCTGGAGTGAAAAAAAAACATTGAAATGTTCCAAGATACATTGGCACAGGATTGCACACTTTTCTGCCGTTGAAGCTACCATGGTCACACTTTTAATGCAGAATGGTAAATCTTTTAAATTCTATTTTACTAGGAGTAGTGGCATAACTGTTACTACAATACAATCGTCTGCTAATGTGTGTCGGTGTGTTTGTGTGTGGTATGTGCTATGTTGATGCACACAAATGTATTTGTGTGAAGATGCTGCATCCATCAATGAGCTTGAACAGACAATGATGCTGGGTGACCTCCTTAATAGGATACTGAATATTGCTGAATATATTAACACTATTTGGGTAATCTGATGACAGTGAGCAACCTAGTTTCACTATGAGTAACTTGCCTAAATCTTGTAATTAAGCTGATTTTCCACAGCTGCGGCTGCCCTACTAATAAGGGTTATAATAGTTTTAAATGAAAACAAAATAGAAGCTTTTGCTCTCCAGAATCCACATACACTCTGATTAACCGACTGCTCCTAAAATATTGACAGCCTTGTAACACTGGTTTATTTACACACTAGCATTTCATTCATAACATTGCTGTCCTAGTTTGGACCCATAGCATATCCACAGATTACACTTAACACAATCAGGGTGTACTAGCTGCCACCTAAACATTCTGTGCCTCCTAACTCGATTTCCCCATTAGCAGATCTTAAACCACGTGGTACAGTGACACTTCCTTGCACTGACAAATTGATCCACCCAAGCTCCCATGTCTTTACCTTTTTGTAGTATATGCTTGTACAATTATTTTGTGTATTAATGATGGCAGCGAGCGAGCGAGGTCGTTTAGGACCTTACATTTGAGTTTCTTCATCTCGCAGATGTTTGTATCCAAAGATGATTTGGATCGGAGTGTGCAAGCACAAACAACCAGATGCAAGCGCATACACAGGCACAAGGACGGGCCCACACACAAGCTCACATACCTTTCCGCTGTCAGCATATATACATGGACACAGGGTATGAAGTCCACCTCCAATATGACTTGGTGTTCCCGTGTGATCCTTCTCTGACCTTACTTGACCTCTCACTCAGCAGTTATGGCAGAGAGGTGCACTATTTTGACCTCACTTAGGGCTTGCCTAATATATATATATATATATATATATATATATATATATAAATAGTATACATCGCTTTTCTTGCCTTAGGAAACATCACTTGGTTCAGCTGTCACCTATTGGTAAGAAGCCTTACTATAAGCAAGTCACTTGAAGGCTTCAAGGTTGCCTTTGTAGATTTCTTTTCACTTTTAGTGCTATTTTGGAAAGAAGAAAGACTATATCAAATTTAGAATCCCGTTGCATTTTTGTATTAGTGTGTTACGTAAGTTGC
The DNA here is from genome assembly GCF_963457725.1 of Sprattus sprattus. Taxonomy (NCBI): domain Eukaryota; kingdom Metazoa; phylum Chordata; class Actinopteri; order Clupeiformes; family Clupeidae; genus Sprattus; species Sprattus sprattus. The sequence continues at coordinate 23,604,960 of NC_137908.1, read as the reverse complement.
TGTTTAGATCTGTCGATCTTGATCAAACTTTAATATCTGAAATTGTATGATCCTAGGGTGAATTTATTTTCCTGTGTGTGTGTGTGTGTGTCTGTGTGTCTGTGTGTCTCTGTGTGTGTGTGTGTGTGTGTGTGTGTGTGTGTGTGTGTGTGAGTGAGGGAGGCTGAGAGAGTAGAGTGGAGGCAGAGTCAGACATGCATTGTATGTGCACAAACAGATGTGCGATTCTAAATTTGCCATCGGGACGTGTGTGTGTGTATGTGTATGTGTTCGCCCTGCCCTGGTGCTCCAGACTCAGTCTTGCAGAACGCTGATTGGCAGCTGGTGGGTGGCTGAGGTGGACCGGAGCCGCCTGGCCAGCTGGACAGAACCTGATCCTCACACCCTCGCGCCCAACAGCATGCAAGCCTGACCGCCCCTAATGCCACTCAGATAGGGGGGCTGAGGTCAGGGAGAAAGCAGGCGGAGGGAGGGCGGCCCCATATCTTCTGCTCTTGGCTTGTTGTTGTAGTTGTTGCTGAGGAGCACAGATATTGTCAAACTGATATCAAGGAGTGGGTCACTTTTCTGCCTTTTTTCTTTCTGCCCTCTTTCTGCCTTTCTCCTTTCTGCCCTTCTCTTTTCTTCCCTTCTCCTTTCTGCCCTTCTCTTTTCTTCCCTTCTCCTTTCTGCCCTTTGCCCCTGATGTAACTCAGAAAGAGAAGCTGAGCCGAGTGAACGAGGGAAGGATGGAGGCCCAGTATCTCCTGCCCAGGGGTGTCCTGGAACCTGTGCTGTTGTGGATCAGAGATGCAGACAAACTGAAGTTTAGGTTGCCTTTCGGGGAGAATGTTACTTTCCGTTTGAAGATGAACAATAAAGTGGGAAAAGTTTGGATGTGAATGGATCAATTTTAGCCACCCAAGTACAGTGACATAACCCATTAAAGGAAACAACAGTTCTTTTTTGGGGGCGGCTGTCTGTGCTCCTTCCAGGGCCAGAAAACATGCTCCTTGAAATACCACACGAATCAATGTGTGGACTGAAGCAGAACCCTAAAAACTAATGAGAATTGACCCGCCAGCGTGGCTCACTCCAGAGACCTTTGGGGTTAATCTGGCTTTGTAGCCACTGGAATAGATCTGTTACTGACAGGTCAGGAGAAAGAACTCACAACCGTTTTTGAAAGGAGGGAGGATGGAGTGGAGCTTGGCACAGGGTCAGCTGGCTGAGTGACTGGAGGTCTATTGGGTTTGACTGGAACATGGTATTGTGTGTGTGTAGGTGTGTGTGTAGAGGTGTGTGTGTGTGTGTGTGTGTGTGTGTGTGTATAGGTGTGTGAGTAGAGGTGTGTGTGTGTGTGTGTGTAGAGGTGTGTGTGTGTGTGCGTGCATTTTTGCTGCGTGTGTGTGTATAGTCTTTGTGTATGTGAGAGAGAGAGAGAGAGAGAGCCGAGCGTGTGTGTGTGTGTGTGTGCGTACGTGCGTGTCTGACAACATGTGTACACTGTGCCACCCCAATCGCTCATTTGTTTTTGGGCTGCTGAAGGTCACCGTTTGTACAGGGTGGGTGGGATAAGTGTGGCGGAGCTGATAGCACACCCCTGGCATGGTGCCATATGTTTCTGTCCCGTGTTTATTATGGTGGAGGCCACACGCCCACACATCCACAGACACACACACACACACACACACACCCCAACACACAACCACCCATACACACACACACAGACACACAGACACCCCCCACCCCAACACACATCCACAGACGCACACTCACAGACACACACACACACACAGACAACCCAACAGACACCCGCACACCCACATCCACACCCACAGACACACACACACACCCACAGACACACACACCCACAGACACAACCAGACCCCCCCCCCCCCCCCCCACACACACACACACACACACACACACACACACATACACAATCCCACACACACACAGAGAGCCTGACTTCAATTAGTCCTTGGAAGTAGTATAGTGATGTTAGGGCCTGTACTGAGCCCTCAGCAGCTGTTTGCCAGTTTATAAGTTTTAGACGGAGAGGTGTTTGGCAACCACGGTTACATAAGCGCCCTCAAACCTGCTTCTGGCCGATAACGGGAATGCTTGTCGAACCTGGGAGAAAGACAGAGAGGGAGAGGTGGAGAGAGAAATCACTGTAGGACTTAACTTCATGGCACACCTGCTTATCATAAGAAGCTGTGCGTTCGCTGAGGAGCCCAGTCAGTGAGACCTCTGGGTGAATTTACCCAAAAGGCCAGAGGGGAGGGGGAGTAGTGGGGGAGGTTATCTGTCCACTTTTCCCATAAAGGAAATATTCCTGCCGTCATTAGAACTGCAGGTTTGTTTATCTGCTGGCCATTTATCTGCTGAAGTGGAGGGAAGGTGTAGGATACAAGCTGTCAGAAGAGCTGAGTCACGGCTAAGCGGGTATCAGGAGTGTAAAGTTTCCCATCCGCCCCCCCACCACCACCACCACCCCCCTCCCTTAAAATTTCATGGACCAAATGAACAAAATTTGTCGTGAGGGAGAGAGACCGAAAAGAAAGAAATATGATTACAATTTGGAAATTAATTATTCAGTACACCAAAATGAAAGTTATATGCAATGGGACTTTGATCAATTAGCTCGCAGTGATATTGGTTTCCCATTGTTCAGTGGGCGATGGAAGAAATTGATATTTTTGGGTAAATAAAAAAACATCTGCGGAGAACCTTTCAGGAAGCTAATTAAATGATGGGGGGTTATGATTAAAGCCATACTGTGACCCTATTGAAATCCCTCCCCCCCCCCCCCCCCCCGACCAGAGAGGAAAGACTGAATAAAAGTCCCCCTCCCCCAAAGAAATTGGTTTGCTCATACAATTACCAGACAAATCAAAACAAGGGAAATGCATTACTACGTGTGCTCTCCATTCATCTGACCACAGTCGGGCTGTTTGCTCCCACGCAGGCTTTCCGGCAGAAAGGGGGGAAAGGAATTGTTGAACACATTTTCTACTTCATTGAATGCAGATTCAAACAAGTTTTCCTTTTAATCTTCTAGCAAATGACTAAGCATGTCTGCTCCAGTAGCTAAAGATCATCTCTGTCAGCCTGTGGCCTGGATTTCCAACTCAGCTTTTCTGTTACATTTGATATACCTATTTATATATTCTTGCACACTTTCTCCCTCACTTTCTTTTTTCTCTGTCTCCCTCTCTCCTTCTCTGTCCCCCTACAATACTCATGGGGACGTATGAACGATGACATAATAGGAGTTTCTCAGCTGACTGCACTGAATAGTTTTGTTTTTGTTTTTGTTTTTGTCGTTTTGTTTGGAGGCTGAATCTGCCCACGCCCCTGACACACTCATCTCCTGCAAGAGCCCACAGATGGCTGTCAACTGACCACCCAGCTGCTCATTCCAAAGCTCTTTGGCCATGCAGAAACACAGTTCTCCACCAGGACAGTTTGTCTTTCTCTCTCTCTCTCTCTGTCTCTCTCTCTCTCACTACCTCTCTCTCTCTCCCTCTTTGTCACACCTGTTTTTTTCTCACCCAAAACTTTAAAAGCAAGCAGCCAGTGATCATCATCACTCGCTTACCATGCTGATTTGTCCCCATCCACAGCTAATTCAAATGCTACAATAAAATGGGCACATTTATCAGGCCTTTATTAGCAGCACTCCCTTAATATCCTGACATGATCATATTGGGCCTTTTTATGGCGCCCGAAATGCCTGCGCTGTAATAGCACTCGGTCCCCATAGAGCCAGAAGTGAAACATGACCTGGCGTTGAACATATGTCCAGCATCTGGGCTGTTCTAAAGACTATTCACCGCTAATGATGCAGATGATGGCTAGTGTGTGTGTGTGTGTGTGTGTGTGTGTGTGTGTGTGTGTGTGTGTGTGTGTGTGTGTGTGTGTGTGTGTGTGTGTGTGTGTGTTTTAATGGTGTAAGTATTATTTCTAGTGGTAGCGTAGTGCTGGGTTGCGATAGCGGACACAGGGGAGGAATGCCTGAAAGTGTGCGCACAGCTGAAGAGGCATTGGCTCAGGTGAACGCCGCCACGTCTGAAGATGAAATGTGTCCCTCGTGAGAGAGGGAACATATTGCACTTAGCAGCTGCTCACTTTAGAATTGCATTTGGGAGAACTAGGAGTGAATGTGTGTGTGTGTGTGTGTGTGTGTGTGTGTGTGTGTGTGTGTGTGTGTGAGAGAGAGAGAGAGAGAGAGAGAGAGAGAGAGAGAGAGAGACAGAGAGAGACAGAGAGAGACAGAGAGAGACAGAGAGAGAGAGAGAGAGAGAGAGAGAGTGTTTCTGTTCTGTGTGTGTGTGTCTTTTGGGAAGGGGAGTTGTGACCCAAGAGTGTGTGAATTTGTGTCTGTGTTTCATAGTATCTGTGTGTGAGACGATGTGTGGTTTCTGAGTCGGTGTGTGTGTGTGTGTGTGTGTGGGAGAGTTACTGTTACTCCCTCTAGACAAGGAACCAAACATAAAGGCAGGTGCAAGACTTGTGCTGAAGAGGCCTGAAAGATTTTCAAGTGTAGGCATCAAACACGAACATATGTGTCATCTCTGAGTGTGTGTGTGTTTGAGAATATGTGTGTTTTTGGGGAGGGCGACTGGGGGAAACATGAAAATTGAGCAGGAGATTGTGTCTGTGTGTCTTTGTGTCTTTGTGTCTGTGTGTCTGTGTGTGTCTGTGTGTGTGAGCATGTGTATGGGCCATTCTACCGAATTCGTGTAATATGCAGTCCCTCAACAATAAAATCTATTTACAAAACAATTAGGTATTTAGGCATAGATATTAAATTAGAAAATGTTATGGTCTATATAAACCCAATGCATTGCATGAGATAGTGATAAGCTAAATATATACAAAATCATCATTTATAGGGTACTTTCTATTGGGAAGTAGCTGTCCCCAACCCTGACATCTAAATTTCAATGCCTTTAAATAACACTTTTCATTTTTTTTTTTTTTTTTCAATGATTTAATTTCAAAGATCTTTATGATTGGGTTGAAACAGAACTTGGAATATTTAGATTTATTGTGGGTTTAATTTTTAAATCAATTTACTATACTCATGTCCCTAGTTTTCATGTCACTACCGAAACACAAGAGTTTTAGTCCATTGGCTGAGCCTGTGTTTTAGCCACGGCTCTGCATTTTTGACCATGCAGTGCCACTGCATCTCTGTCCCTCATGGTTGAATGGTAAGTAGCTAAATCCCATAGTTTTTATATAAATTTGTTCCAAAGTCTGAATATCGACGTGTAACCTTAAGAATTGTCACTACCGAAACGCATGTTTTCTTCAATTAAGTAAACCTTTTGGGGTTTCATGGAAAATCTTATGTTTGTATGTGTGTACACCTCTTCAAAGATGTGTTTGCAAGCCGTGTGCTTGCTAGAATTCTTTATTTATGCTTAAAGTTAGCTAGAATTGTCACTACCGAAACAGTCACTACCGAAACATATGGTAGTGACCAGATGATTTTGGTAGTGACAAAATGAAATGGCAAGTAGTTCAATCCCATAATTTTTAAATAAATGTGTTGTGTGGACTAAAGGGAGGCCCAGAGCACCTTTTGGATGATTTTGGGAGAGAAATGAACATCCATCCAACAGTGCAGTCACTACCGAAACAGTGCAGTCACTACCGAAACAGATAAATTGACCTTGGAAATTTGGTAAAAAATTCATTTCTATGGATTTCATTGTGAAAATCTTCAAGAAATATTTGTAAAAATACTCTTCAGAGAAGGGAAGGAAACACAATCTGAACAGGTCAATAATAATACTTTTTTACTATAGTAAATGTGATGTTTTGGTAGTGACAATTTTTGGAAGAGGAAAACATTCCAACACATTCTGAAAATACAATATAAAACTTGACAGTTCTTTTACTAGATATGTGTACTTTAGATATGGAACAATCAGTGGTTAAAGTGGGATTTGGTAGGTGGGGGTACTCTATTTTCCGGTGTGGTGGCGGCGGCGGGGGGGTATTTGGTGGATCTGGCGGCGGCCGTGGCGGGGGGTATTTGGTGGATCTGGTGGCGGCGGCGTTGAAATCACCCATTCCTATATTTTTTTAATCACAGTGATATAAGGAGGTCTAACCAAAGACCTAAACCAGGGATGGATCATGAGCC
>NC_137908.1:23571315-23593815 GCF_963457725.1 Sprattus sprattus | reverse complement strand
TTTAAGGAGACAGTGGGATGTGGTATTGCATGCGAAACTGAAACAGGCTGGTAGGATAATTAATCACATAGGTTAGTCAAATTAGTCGAGGCAGACCACATGATGAGCATTAGCTTGTCTGTAAGAGAAGCTTGCACAGAAGCCAACCTCCTTCCTGCCTAGGAAAAAACTATACCAATAAGTTAAACTATATACCAAGTACTGTACCAATTAGTTTAATTATATAACAAGTACTGTACCAAGTAGTATAATTATATAACAAGTACTGTACCAATTAGTTTAAATTTATAACAAGTACTGTACCAATAAGTATAATTATATAACAAGTACTGTACCAATTAGTATAATTCTATAACAAGTACGGTACCAATTAGTATAAATATATAACAAGTACTGTACCAATAAGTATAATTATATAACAAGAACTGTACCGATAAGTATAGTTTTATAACAAGTAATAAACTCCTTGTAGAGGGGTGACATTAACGGAAGACCCACAGCTAGTCTGCCTCTGATTAGATCTGACCCTGATCATTTTCTTTGCTGAATGTGTGTTGGGAAGAAAATTATAAATATTAAATAAGTAAATAATAATATGTGAAACCACACCCTGTGGTCCTCCTTGAGTGATGTCTCAACCTTAAAACACACGGCTAATCCAAAATGAAGAGAACTATTGATCAGTGACCACTCCACCACCTGTCTCCTCTATCCTTAGTAAGATGCCTAATCCTTACCCAACATCTTCGGCGCCTTTCGCAAAGAACGGCTTGTTCAATTTCCATGGCTCAGATGCGATAAAACGGCCAACATTATGCGTTGGATTTATTGGAACTACTGCGCCTGTGGGAACAGCGGTTGTGCCGTCAGGGTATCGAAGCTCCAAATTGAAACGTGGAGGACTCTACTGTTACCCTAATATTGTTTTAAGAGTTTTCTAAAACTAATAAATGCGCCCACACAGATGTGTTATAGGCTGTTTTGGTTTCTCACCAGACATTTCCTGGCTGTAGTCTGCTTCGGCAGGCAGTGTTCCATTTGTCTGGTGCTTTTCTGGATCAGGTAAATTGAACATTCTTTCACTGTCGTTGACATTTCACATCTGGTGTGATGCATAGAATCGGAAACAGGAACAACAACAACAACAACAACAACAAAACACACTCCTGATTCCAAGGTGCGGTCCTTGTGCTTTGCATTGTCTTCATGCATGACTTGAGTTTCTATTAGCACTGTTGTGTGATCCCAGATGGAGGACAGACCAACAGCATTCGTGAACAGCACCTGGAGCTCTGGAGGTAGTCGCTCTCCAGTCGAGTGGAGAGAGAGAGTGCACTTCATCTGCAAGTGCTTTGATGTGGGTAGCTTAACACCCCATCCCATCTCAGTTCTACACCATTGAACTTGTCAGAGGCTCATGTTTCTATACTGTCAAAGTTCCTGCAAATCATCCAGAGCAAAACTACTCTACGCTGTTCAAATGGATTGGGGCTGCCACTGTGATGGGCATGGGCACAAACCTCTGAAATTAAGCAAGGTTTGTCTAACATTTCCATTTCATGGCTTTGGCAGTCACACAAGCCACTGATGTTTTTGTTTTCTTTTGGCTTTTTCTCAAAATAAAAATCCCGTTAGATGTTGTAGCTTTTCTTTTTTTTTCTTTTTCCCCCACCACTGAAATGTCAGGTTATTTCATTTCCTTGCCTCAAACGCTCCAAATTGCGCACTGCGCTCCTGGTACTCAAGCTTGGCAATCCATCTAAATAATGTCGTCGAGTTAAGGAAGGCCTTGTATGCATGCGCACGTTGCGGTGCTCCGTTCGGGCTACCTCGGCAGAAACCTACCAAGCTATAATACTTCATCTATGTCACATGTAAAAATGCTAATACAAATGTTCTCCTCCTCGGTGGCGTGTACTGCAAATGGGCTTTCTAGTCATACTTGTGTAGCAGAGGTGCATTTAGCATTCAGGATGTCGCAGGGCTTGCTGGGAATTTCATGACCTGCCGTAACAGAAGCTGCACTTAGTTTTGTAACGCGGAGATGAAGCATAACAAATGGTAGCATTTGCCTCTGACTAATTTCACTGGGATGCTTTGTGTCCCAGCTTGTTGTTTCAGGTAGTGACAGCAAGAAGCCAGGGCAGAACAGAGTGTTATCCATTATTCAAGCTGTGTTTTTTTTTATGCTGGGAAGAAAGAGAGCATGTCAATCTTATACACGTTACTGTTGTGGTTGAGGGGCTTTGCAAGGAGTGTGTGTGTGTGTGTGTGTGTGTGTGTGTGTGTGTGTGTGTGTGTCAAAATGAACATCATGAAGAGGTACCGCTCAAAAAGAAGCCACGAGGGGGAACAGCAGTGGTTTGACAAGTGTGGTGTCAAAGCCCTTTAGATGGCCTGAACCCTGGTTCATCGCTCACAGTCCTGATATTAAGAGAGTGTGGATGTCCGAGGGTGGCCTTCAGGCCTCGCTGTCAAGGTCTGGGTGCAGAGGCGGGGCAGCTATCAGGCATGTGTCCGGACGACCCAGCGCAGGTCAAGGCTACCTGTGGCCTGGAAGTGGGCGGGCTGTTTCCCAAGGGGATAGATAGATAGATAGGTCCATCTTTGCACCCGTGGAATGGTTTATGGAGTACTTAACGGTATCTCCCCTCGTCACCTCGTCAGGCGTGATTGCCCACATGGCCCTGGAAGTGGCAGGAGTAAAATGGAACGTGAGCTTTGTTTCATGGTTCAATGTTCCATCCGCAGAACTCCATGGTGCTTGTTATTATGTTTACTAATAAGTGCACAAAACAGTTATGGAACGGTCAGTATCGCACAAAGCACATCATCAACATTCTCAGTAGATAACTTACTCCCCATTGGTTAATTAATCCTCCATGGAACACTGCGTCATTAGGTATGTCTGTTCTACTGTTCCTAATTCTGTGCCATTGGAGACACAGCTGTGTCAGTGTAGACAGAGCATCCTGGGTAGCGGCTGGTCCACTCGGAGGTGGAATTCATGCAGATCTAGGCCAGAACTGGGCCACAGCTATACCAGATCTTCCTTACTCTGCCCTCCAATCCTTTGTGTAATTATTTAGTCTGCTAAGCTCTCGCCATTAAAGTATTAGAAACAGACTATTCATGTTTGGCAGAAGATGAACGTGACTCAGCATGACAAATGACTGTTCATCATCACGCTTAATCTGAAATGATCCAGCTTTGGTCACTACATTTTTTTACTTTTTTTTTGTCCTGTTGCTCCGAAAATGTTAATTGAGCCTTTTTTCGATTTGCTCTCAAAAATTGTTAATCGAACCTCTCTTTATTCGATTTCGTCTAATGAGCTTGCTCCGTTTGACCAGGTTCTTTTTAATGAACCAAGCCATCCCTTCTGGATTTCATCACCTCTGTCCCTCTCTCTCTCTCTCTTTCTCTCTCTGGGGGGGGGGGGGCGTCCTCGTCACGGCATGATGATGGACGACAGAGCTGCCGTGGTTCAGCAAATGAAGGCTTGGACAAACGACAACTCGCACTAGCAGGCCAGTGCAAGGCAGTGACACGAGAGGCGGGGTGTGAGTCGAGGCAACGCAGCTCCCTAATTTATCACAGTTAAGGCAGCCGTAATAGAACGTGGCTGCAGTGGCTATTCTGTCACGGGGCGCGAGGCGTTGCGCGGGGGCAGTTAATTAACTTCACGTCGGAGCAAGGAGGGAAGGAAGGGTGGGTGAGGAGGTGGTAGGGGAGAAAGAGAAGAAGGTTGGCTGTGGAGGGCGGAAGCAACACGGACGTTGCTGAAAACGGGCCTCTAAGCGAGTCCTGCATGGGCTGCTAAGAGTGGCCCTCTAGAGACACAACCTTGGCAGGCATTGCTGAGAGCCAAACAGACTCGCTGGACAATAGCACTGTGTTGTAGTCGCAGACTGCCAGAGCGTGTACTTGCTGTTCCCCTGTGAGTTAGCAGAATTGGCCTTTGTGCAGCATATTGTACTCCTGACTTGCATCTGAATTGGATGCAGTGCAGGGTTGTTGTTTTTTTTTGTTGATAGACTTTTTCTTGAGTCTTTATATTTGCTAGTGTAGGAAGAAAACATTCCTACTGGTTTTTTCCCCCCCAAATGGAATAATTCAGTCATTCCAATCAAAATGTTCATCCCACTCTGTTTTTTTGAAAGCCTTTTTTTTTTTTTTTTTAAATATGAGCCGTAATACCATTACGTTTAATATGAGACGTAATACCTTAAAATAAGCCTAATTTGGAAATCATATAAATGGGCTGTAATATAATTTCAACGTAGGAAACTGTGAGTGGATAAAATGGATTTTGGAATTGCTCTTTTCATAAGCTGTGACCCTATTGACATTTTTTTTTGTGTCTTAACCTAAGAGGGCACCTCAACATGTGAAGTAATTTAATCGGTTCTGCAGAAAAGGGCAATTTACCGAGCAGGCGAAAACCCTCAGGAACAAGAACAAGAAATGCAATTTCTCAGCCGGGCATTCAGACACCTCACTCCTGAATACCTTCTGAAGAGCTGACGGAAGGCCACGGTCTTTCAGCCCATGCTTGGTAGCTTTCATTTTTCCTTTTTGGTGTTTTTGTCTGTTGTTTTTGTTATTGTTGGCCAAAATAGTTTTAAAAAGCATTGCATTTTTGAGCCCAAGAGCGTACATCCACAGGGTCGAATCTTACGTTTGTGTTCCATCACCCAACTAAACAACCCTCTCCTTGAAGAAATAAGACTGTACCCAACATTTTCTGGACTTTTCCAAAAATACTCTCCCTTATTTCTCATGCACCCTTCCACACGAATCCACCACCCAAATATATTTTAATAATTGGCCATTGATAATTTAATTTTTTCCCCTAACATTCATTAAATGTAATGTGAGGGTTTGGCAATTCCCTGAAGGACCAATTTGAGTTTAATGTGACTTTACACGCATCCCAAAAGCAGCTGTGAAGCGCTTCCTGCACCTCAGCCCCACTGATAAAGATGGAGGGTAATCTAGTGGGCCCTGAGGGCTGGTATTGTGGGTATCAGTTGATGCTCATATTAAATCGAAGTGAACTACTTCACCCGGCTTCCCATTAATCTGCTTTATGGTGCTCGTGTGTTGCATGATGCGCTCTCTCTCTCTCTCTCACACACACACACACACACACACACACACACACACACACACACACACACACACACACACACTTTCTCTCTCTCTCTCTCTATCTATCTCTATCTATCTATCTATCCACGTATCCCTCTCTTAAGCTGTTTTCAGACATGCACAGCAACCCTAAACACATCTTTCCCCGGAGGAGCTGCATGTGAGAATGCAAATATCTGAATCAGCAGGACCAGACAGTAAACAGACTTCACCCTGCCAGCTCCCTGGTACAAAGTCTGTGTAATGTCCAATTGAACCCAAGTGTGACTAGAGCGCCCTCCTCTCTCCTCCCTCACTACTTCTTCTTTTCCTCTCGCCTCTTCCTACTGTCCCTCTGAGATGCATATAACACATTGAGTCCTCCTGGCCCTCTGAGATGGATAGAATACATGTAGTCCTCCTGTCCTTTTGAGATGGATAGAATACATATAGTCCTCCTGTCCTTTTGAGATGGATAGAATACATATAGTCCTCCTGTCCCTCTGAGATAGATAGAATACATATAGTCCTCCTGTCCCTCTGAGATAGATAGAATACATATAGTCCTCCTGGCCCTCTGAGATGGATAGAATACATATAGTCCTCCTGGCCCTCTGAGATGGATAGAATACATATAGTCCTCCTGGCCCTCTGAGATAGATAGAATACATATAGTCCTCCTGGCCCTCTGAGATAGATAGAATACATATAGTCCTCCTGGCCCTCTGAGATGGATAGAACACATATAGTCCTCCTGTCCCTCTGAGATAGATAGAATACATATAGTCCTCCTGTCCCTCTGAGATAGATAGAATACATATAGTCCTCCTGTCCCTTGAGATAGATAGAATACATATAGTCCTCCTGGCCCTCTGAGATGGATGGAACACATATAGTCCTCCTGTCCCTCTGACATAAATGGAACACATATAGTCCCACAGATTGTCACCCTCCATCTGTCTGTCCGAGATCCTGAAATCTCCATCTCTCTGTCAGAGATACTGAGATCTCCATCTCATCCAATTGCAACTCTCTTTTTTTGCCTTTACATTAAACCATGGAAGTGTTCTTTGTAATTACTTTGATTGGCTCTCAGAGGTAATGCCCTACATAGAAATTAGGTCTCTCCATCTTACAGATGCCTGTTTTAATCTCCAACTTAGTTCACTGTTGCATGCCTCTTGGGCTAGTTTTTTCCCCCGTGATGAGTAATATAAAATCTCTCTTTCTCTCAAATTTTTGCTCTCTCTCAATCTGTCCATCCTTTTTCCTCTTGCCCTTCCTGATGTTATCTATCTCTCTCTCTTTCCTTTTCTTTGTCTCTCTCTCTCTCTTTCCTTCTCTTGCTCTGTCAAATCCTATGCTCTCTTTCTTTTAATTCTCTCTCTCTCATTCTCTCTCCTTCTTGTTTTCTCTCTCTCATTCTCTCCTTCTTGTTTTCTCTCTCTCTCTCTCTCTCTCTCTGAGGCAGTGACATTGATCCTCTACCTCCATCTCAGCAGGATCTGACCCTCTGAGTCACACCAGTAGAGCAAAAAAACCTCTCCAAGATCAAACACTAAACTGCTGTCTAACTCAACCGAGTTTACGTCACCACGCTCATTACATAGCTAAGAGTTTCGTAACTGAAGATGGTTAAATATTCAGCCCGGACTGTGAACTCTTGTGTGTCTTATTTCGTATGGGCTGGATATTGATTTGTGGCCTCACACAAGTGTTGGCTTTCCCTGCTGTACAGCATGTCTGTTCTTGCTGCAAAATGCTGCGTTTTTTCCGTTCTGTTTTAGCCATGAGCCCTACATTTTATTGAGTTGGGGAAGAATTGATGTACAGCAATGCTTAATGTTTGAACAGTGAGCAACCTAGCAAATACACACACTAAGTTGTTTTTAATGTTTTCAAATAAAATATTTTCTTATTTTCTGTGGTGGCAGCCTACTGTTGCACATTAAAGCTGTTGCCTTGGATATTTGGGCCTTGGGTTCACAGTTTCATATTGCTTACCTTAATGCATGCAGCTTTGCCATTCTGGATTTATTATCCGTGGCCACACATATTTCCCCTGGTAAGTCATCAGTGTCCGCTAGTGTCCAGGGTAAACACAGTGGTCCATCCAGCCTGTGAGGGCCTACAGGTGTAAGCTAGTGTCCAGGGTAAACACAGTGGTCCATCTTGCCTGTGAGGGCCTACAGGTGTAAGCTAGTGTCCAGGGTAAACACAGTGGTCCATCTTGCCTGTGAGGGCCCAAAGGTGTAAGCTAGTGTCCAGGGTAAACACAGTGGTCCATCTTGCCTGTGAGGGCCTACAGGTGTAAGCTAGTGTCCAGGGTAAACACAGTGGTCCATCTTGCCTGTGAGGGCCTACAGGTGTAAGCTAGTGTCCAGGGTAAACACAGTGGTCCATCCAGCCTGTGAGGGCCTACAGGTGTAAGCTAGTGTCCAGGGTAAACACAGTGGTCCATCTTGCCTGTGAGGGCCTACAGGTGTAAGCTAGTGTCCAGGGTAAACACAGTGGTCCATCCAGCCTGTGAGGGCCTACAGGTGTAAGCTAGTGTCCAGAGTAAACACAGTGGTCCATCTTGCCTGTGAGGGCCTACAGGTGTAAGCTAGTGTCCAGGGTAAACACAGTGGTCCATCCAGCCTGTGAGGGCCTACAGGTGTAAGCTAGTGTCCAGGGTAAACACAGTGGTCCATCTTGCCTGTGAGGGCCTACAGGTGTAAGCTAGTGTCCAGGGTAAACACAGTGGTCCATCTTGCCTGTGAGGGCCCGAAGGTGTAAGCTAGTGTCCAGGGTAAACACAGTGGTCCATCCAGCCTGTGAGGGCCCAAAGGTAAAGTTAAAACTCCCCAACCATTCCCCGTCATTAGCACAAGCTGCCGTGTGATCTGACACTGCAGACCGATCTCTCAGGACCAGTGGTGAGAGGTGACCTCAGTCCTCATTTAGACACACACACACACGTACACACACACCTACACACACAAACACACACACACACACACACACACACACACACACACACACACACACGATACACACAAATACACACACACACACACACACACACACAGTTTTGACCATGGCAATTTAACACAGCCATTGCTGAACAGATATTTTCCTTTTTGATCAAGGTATCTGATGTTATTTTACAATGTTGCTTAGGAAGGTGGAAGTGTGTGTGTGTGTGTGTGTGTGTGTGTGTGTGTGTGCGTGTGTGTGTGTACATGCAGGCATGCCTGTGTGTGCATGCGCGACCAATGCTCTCTACAGCTTGCCTGCTATTGGGCAGCCATGTGACTTTTTGTTTATTGGAAGCTGACTCAATGAAGCAATGCAGAGTGCTTTCCTTCACTTAGACTGCTACCACATTCACTGCTGTCTTAGTGCAGGGTGGAACTTTTGTTGTATCCATCCTCTGCCCATCACTGCGCTAATAGTGCTCCCACTAGCCTTCCCAGCTTGCATTCATCCCTAAAGCAGAGGCCCTGTCATTGGCTCCGCTGACTGCATTCGCCATTCGGGCGGGTGGAAGGAGGTGCTTGTTCTCCTTTCCACTGTCATTCGCTGCATCAGGCTGCTCCTCTGGGGACACTGTGGTCTCTGTCTCTCTCTCTCTCTCTCTTTCTCTTTCTGTCTTCTTTCTCACTCACACACCCACACACACACAGACACACTGATAATGGCTGCTGAATTTACTCACGACTCCTCCTCCTCCTCTGTGTCTTTTACCCCTCTTCCTCTCTTCCTCCCTTCCTCTTAGCGCTTGTCCCCTTAGCCAGGCAGGGGACGTCCGTGTCTACTGGACTAGTAGTCTACTCCTGGCACCCACTCATCATCACTAATGTCCCTCATTGATTTGGATCAAGGTCTATTGACATGAAGGCGGCTAATTGAATGGGTGTGGGTGGGGTCGAAGGCAAAGGGAAGGCAAACATGGACCATCAATGCGCACGTACGCTAGTGTTTTGTTTCGTTCATACTTTCGTTGTTTGTTTTTGTTAATACTTTTGTTGTTTGTTTCGTTCATACTTTTGTTGTTTGTTTGTTTACTGAGGGGCTTTGAAGATGTGAGGTTGTTTTGCTCGGAGCAAGGCAGCCTGCCTTAATGGAGTTTTGGAATGATTTTTAACAGCTTGCTTATAAGCCAGAGAGAGCCCATATTGGACATCAGGGAAAGTGAGAGAATGTGAGAGGGAGGGGTAGAGAGAGAGGGGGGGAGAGAGAGTGGGGGAGAATGAGTGAATGAGTGAGTGAGTGATTGAGTGATTGAGTGAGTGAGTGAGTGAGTGAGTGAGTGAGTGAGTGAAAGAGAGAGGGCGAGAGAGAGCGAGAGAGAGAGACAGAGAGACAGAGAGACAGAGAGACAGAGAGACAGAGAGACACAGAGAGACACAGAGAGACACAGAGAGACACAGAGAGACACAGAGAGGAGGAGGACGACGACAACTGCAACATAATATGAATGCTTGGACTCAATCGCTGGTCTGTAATTCCCAAAGTGGCCGTAGGGCGAATATAGGCATGTAGCGTTCCGAGCATCTGAGGCTGGCTGCTATTTCCCTGCACTGCACATGATTGTGCCATAGATCTCATAAAAGAGGTCATTCAACAGTGAGGCTGCTCTCATTGCCGCTGTTGTTGGTGGTTTCATTTGCTTGTGTTGTGCAACTCAAGCCGCTGCAGGTTACAAAGGTGCCATTTCTCGAGAATATCATTCATTCCTTTTTGCCTGTGGGAAGAATCTCAGAATAACAGAATGGAGGTGTGTGTGTGGTGGGTGGAAATCGGTTATCGGTATCGGCCCTAAAATTCCATATCGGTGCATCTCTAGTGGAAATGTGTATTTAATAACTGTTAGACTCTTCAGGGCTTGTTTGTGTATGTTTTAAGTAGAGGCTTGCCATTAACTGCAGTTTTGCGAGTTCACACAAAATATATAAATCAGTCTTGTCTGCTCTGAGACTGACACACACACACACACACACACACACACACAGACCATTAACTCCTCTGGTCTGTTCTTGTGGCAGCTGTAATAAGCTAGATGAAATCCATTTCTCTCCTTCATTTGTCTCATCCTCACCTTTCCACTGTGTGGATAGTGGTAGCTTGTGCCATTATGTGTTCCCAAGGCCCTCGTGAGAGAGTGTTGTTCTAATGAGGCCGAATGAAAAGACTCTCACGGCCCGATGTGAGACAGGCTGAGTGTGTTATTGGGTGTGCATTAAAGGAGGTTTACTGGGTTTTCATGTAGCATGTAATTGAGGCATTACACAATAATAATGATGCATGATAAAGTGCGTGTGTGGTTTGTGTGTGTGTGTGTGTGTGTGGTGAGTGGTGTGTGTGTCTGTGTATTATGTGTTAAAGTGTGTTGAATGCATGGTAAGAGGCAGTGTTTGAGTGGATGAGGGCTAGGTGTATCATTCCCCAGTCTACTGCTTGCTTCACCAGATGGGGACGTTGAAACGTTGGTTGGTTCTCGGAGGGGTGCTGGAAATGGACATTATGTGGTCCATTATGTCGCAGATTATAGACTACTTCTTCTCCTCACACCATCATCACTTCTTTTGTGGTGCCCCACTCCTGATCCAGTAGGAAGGCTTTCATTTCAAATATCCAATCATTTATAGGTATAGTGCTGTTACGAATACTAGAAAGTAAGACCGGCTATTTACAAAGCATCTTTTTTATTGTCACAAGTAATGTGACACCCTCCCGTACACCTACCTCCAACACCTTTCGACTTCCATCTTCCGGCTTTCATCGACTTCCATCGTAAAGCATGGCCCACACCTGTTCTCCGGCTGCCCAGGTGACGTCCCCGGCCCAAACAGATTACTCTGGGCCGTGCTACGGGCCACACTGGAGGGTCCCATGCAGGTGGCCGAACCTGAGTGATGGTTTCACCAGCACACTTCCTCAGCGCTCATAGAGGGGCTAATGAAATGGCCATATGGGGAGAGAGAAAAAGAGAGCGAGGAGATAGAGAGACAGCGAGAGAACAAGAGAGAGAGAGAACGAGAGAGAGAACAAGAGACAGAACCTGGGCTTTCCAAACACTAGCCTGTTATTAGGCTACCACTCACAAGGTCTCACTCAAATACAAACTCACACTCATTCACTCGCACTTACACAAACTCCCACAAGCACTTAAATACACACTTGCACATAAACAAACTCCCACAAGCATGCACATATATACACACAAACACACACATGCACTCAGAATATATCCAAGATTCACAAAAAAATGTCACAGCATTCACAGATGTATTTTCTGATTCGCACATAAATGTCAGGCGATTCACAAATGTAAACGCTGATACATGTATTTCAAGAGTAACAAACGTGCATGTACAGATCTCTTTTACAATTCACATTAAGGTAAATTTGAGGGTATGATAGAATCGAATCATAATACGTTACATTTCCACAGTGTCCATTTACGTGGACTACTACACCATAATGGACGTATGCATGCAACCAAGACAGTAATGGACTCAAGTATAGAGTTGGGGTGTAGTAGTGTTTGTGAATGGCATGACATTTATATGTGAATCAGGAAATGTGTTTGTGAATCCAGTGACATTTATTTGTGAGTTTTAAAACTATTCTAAATCCATATCAGAAACACACACACACACACACACACACACACACACACACACACACACACACACACACACACACACACACACACACACACGTTGCCTCCCTTCATTACAGCCACTGCGGCGGAGGTCTGAGACTCTCTCAGCAAATGAGGAGAGATGGGAAGGAGATGAAAACCTCCCAGAATGCAGTGCATTGGGCAGGGGGCTCAGTGGGAATTTCAAAGACCTCTTTTTTTCTTCTTCTCTTCCTTCCTTTTCTTTCTCTCTTTTTCTCCTACACATTCCACGCTGGTTGGCGTTGTCTTTGCCCCAAGCCCATCACATCTGAGCGCCCAAGGACTGGCCTGTTCTAACGTTTCTGCGTCGGCTCCGCAGGTGGCCTGGCTCACGCGTGATGCCTAACCTCATACATACATACATACACACACACCCACCCACAGCCACACACATGCACACACACACACACACACCCACCCACAGCCACACACATGCACACACACACACACACACCCACCCACAGCCACACACATGCACACACACACACACACCCACCCACAGCCACACACATGCACACACACACACACACACCCACCCACAGCCACACACATGCACACACACACACACACACACCCACCCACAGCCACACACATGCACACACACACACACACACACCCACCCACAGCCACACACATGCACACACACACACACACACCCACCCACAGCCACACACATGCACACACACACACACACCCACCCACAGCCACACACATGCACACACACACACACACACACACCCACCCACAGCCACACACATGCACACACACACACACACACACACACACACACTGACACATTCACACACACACACACACACACACTGACACATTCACACACACACCCGCACACACACTGACACACACACACGCACACAAATACACATGCGGGTGCCTGCTGGCTGTGTGGACACATTATGACTGTTCAGTTTCATGTCCTGGTTTACTCATAGGCTCGGCCTGTCATATGAGGTGGCTGTTGACAAACTCTGTGAAGGGACCCTTCTGCATTCAATGACAAAAACACATGCAGAATCTCCAAAAATACACACACACACACACACACACACACACACACACACACACACACACACAACCATAAGACAGTTTTCGTCAGAGAGTGATTTTCTTGAGATGATTTCCTCTGTGCTCTATGAACATTTAACCAGGCTAGGCTCTCACTGTCTGTCTGGAGGGAACACTCACTGGGGGCATGGCTTTGCTTGGCCTAAGTGATGCTCCATGACTAATGTGATTGGTAGGTCGAGTAGGGGGAGAATCGTTCTTTAGCAAGAGGGGAAATTGTTTGGTATTAGAAATGCATTAGAAGGTGGAGTGTTTTTTTTTCCTTTCTTACTTTCTTTCTTTTTGTAAAGCATGCCCTCTCTCTTTCTCTCTCCCTCACAGACTCTCCCTTTCTCTCTTTTTCTCTCTCTCACACACTCTCTCTTTCTCTCTCTCAAACACTCTCACTCTCACTCTAGCTCTGTCTTTTGTTCAGAGAGTGGTTAGAAAGATGCCCGCTTGTGTTCATAATGTCAAGGGTGTGTCATGCTGTGTGACGGGCTGTTATTTCCTAACACCACAGCAATTTACCACATCAGTGCACACGGTGGATTAAAGGAAATCAGACCCTCTTGAAACAAGCGACCAAACCCTGGCATTAGTCCTCATTTCCTCCACGCTGTTGACCTTCTCCTCAGAGAACGACCCAGCGAATGCCTCGCTCTAAGACCTGTCATGGGCCCTGTCAGGCAAACAAAACTCATTCAAATTTCAGACACAAATTGCCCCTCTCTCCCTCTCTCAAGGCTTTGCAAAGTCATTAACGGAGAGTGGGAACCTAGAGAGGGGAGAGGGGAAGGGGGAAGGGCAGACTGAGAAAGACAACACTATATGAATGCTTTGCTTTCCTGTTTCCCCATAAATATGCCCAGTCCTCCCTGCACAGAGATCTGGGTTATGGGTATGCAATAACCTCTTCTCCACAAGTCCTCTTCTGTCGTCCTCTCGATCATCTCTCTCTCTCTCTCTGTCTCTGTCTCTCTCTCTCTCTCTCTCTCTCGCTCTTTCCCCCTCCGCACTTTTGTATTCCTCCACTGAATGCCTTCTCGGAGGATGGCCGTCCTGGCGTCGCCGTGCCTTTATGACAGATGTAGGAATTAAACAGACCTCTTTGGCAGCGCACCTGTGCCGTGCTGTAATTATGGGGCTTTTATGACTTGTGCCACGCGCCTGGTGACCCCCAAAGCGCTGCGAGAGGATTTAATTCGCTCGCTAGTGCAGCTTTGGGTCAGTTTCTACCTCATTAAAATGAAACCTATTACCATGGGCAGGGATCTGGCGCTGACACTGTTAGAGAGTGCGTATGTAAAGCGCTTATATAACCACTCAGCCCTGAAGCGCTGCTTCACACTCTCTCCTTCTCGCTCTGGCTCCCTCACTCGCTCGCGTTCACCCTTGATCTTTCTTCTGTCTCGTCCGTTGTCTCTGTAGTCATTTCTTCCTCTCATCTCTCTTTTATTTTTCCTCTTGTGGCTCTCTGTCCCTCGCTCTATCGCTTTCTCTTTCTCTCTCTTCCTCTCTACCATCCTTCAATTCTTCCCTCTGTCTGATACTCCTGCTCTTCCTCCGTCAGTTTGCCGACATGCACTGTGGAATGTCTGGCTAAACCCTGAGTGCTTTTCAAGCTTTCTCTTTTGCATTCATACAGTAGCCTCGATCTCTCTCTCTCTCTCTCTTTCTCTCTCTCTTATCTCTTCCTCTTTCTCTCTCGCTCCCTCTTTTCATCCCTCACACTCTCCCCATCCCTCCATCTTGGTTCCATACATCGCGCTCTCTTGCAATCCGCCTCCCTCCCTTTTTCATCTCCCTCGCTCTTGTTCCTGCTTTCTCAATCTCTCTCTCTCAATCTCGCTCTCTTTCACCATCTCACTCATTCCTCTCTGTTGGCTGTCTTGAGACCAGGAGCCATTTTGCTCTCATACGTCCTGTACTAAGCCTAAGCTCATCTCCCAACGTCCCCCATTCCCCTACTGATTTAAAGACTGCCGCCGCCAGCACCACCTCCACCACCACCAACCGCCTCGCCGACACACGAAGACGAGAGGCCCTGCTGTCAGTCCGTACCCGTAGGGCACCACATGGTCTCGCTGGAGTCACTGCTCTTCCCCCATTACTTATCAATATCTCCCAGCGGCTTGAGTTGACCCTGTCTCCCATCACCACACCTCACTGGGGGAGATTCCTGGGCAGAGCTGAAGTGATGGGGTTGAAACAGATGAAACAGATGGGCTTTGATTTGACGTAGTGGCGAGAGAGAAATGAGAGGGGAGGAGAGCGGAGTGGGTTTTTCACAGCGGCTCGTGAAGGAAGTCTGCATGTGAAGCTACATTGGTGGCTTGCTGTAGGACAGAAAAGAATGAGGTTGTATCTGCTTGCTTGTGTGTGTGTGTGTGTGTGTGTGTGTGTGTGTGTGTGTGTGTGTGTGTGTGTGTGTGTGTGTGTGTGTGTGTGTGTGTGTGTGTGTGTGTGTGTGTGTGTGTGTGTGTGTGTGTGTGTGTGTGTGTGTGTGTGTGTGTGTGTGTGTGAGCGTGTGTGTCTGGCTGGCTGCGGGGCTGGTATCTTTGTAATTGGTGTTAAGCAGCTGCCTAAGCTTTACATATTCATGCATCTTTGCTTAGATGTGTTTAGGATGAAAGCAGTGGCAGTACAATCTTCCTGTGTGCCGTGTCCCCTGATGTGTGTGTGCGTGTGTTTTGCGCGCGTGTGTGTGTGTGTGTCTGTTGATCTCAGGAAATGGGAGCTGAGGGGGAGGGGCCATGCACTAGAGTAAGTGATTGATGGCTCATTCTCCTGATGTTTTGCTTTGGAAGTAGATTCTCACATCACACTAGAACACACACACACACACACACACACAAATGCACACACACAACAACACGCACACATGCACACACACACAAGAATACACACACACAAACACACACACACAAACACAAACACGCAAACACACACCCTACATGTATACACAGTGCTAATGGACACAAAAAAAATGCAGCCATCCATGTACTCACACAAATAGGTGTGTCTTTTTAATCGTTCACTCATACACGCTCAAAATAGATCAGGATGTGGTCCACCTACACGCAACAGACGCCACCGCCCAGACGAGGTGCATCTGCTTCCGGAGCTGAAACACTAGAGACAGAATCAATCTCTAGATTAAACCACTTCAGTGGGCCGTTGCCCAAATGGGCTCACAGAGAAGTCTTGAACAGAGCCGCTGCTCAAAATGGAATGGCTTTGAAGGCATGTTTTGATTGCAGCTTTCATTGTCGCTTAGAACTAATTTCTATCTTTGTATGCTTACATTTTCCTTGCTAACGTCCCCTGAAATTACATCGTCTGAGGAAAACAGAAGACTGGAGATATTCTCCACTGATTAAGCCCTGCTCTTAAATGGAAAAGGGCCGTTTCACTACTATGATTCGCATCAGTTCTCTCAGTTCTCGAAGTCAGCTGTTCTCTGACGGTAGACGGTGATGAGGAATATGATTATCTATTAGGTGCAGAGTAATTGAATGATTGGGTTGCACTGTAATTGAGTCACTAATCTCATTAAAAAGCCCACGCTATGCCCATTCGCTGTAAAGATTTCCCTCTGTTACACCCAATCATCTTTTTCATTAGTGGAGAGCAAGAACCTGTAAGAAAAGATCAGAATGAACACGATCGACTGTGTACTTCATAACAACCGTGGTGCTATATAGGTTCTTACTTTTGTGTGTGTTTGTGTGAAATGCCTGGGGGTGTTATTTACAGCTTTATCCACATCCATCTTGAAGAATATCAATCTTAACACATTTCCATGTGACAGTTTTTCTGCTACCACTGCGTTGGACTCCTGTGGATAGCGTGTCATATCAGCCACTGCGTTGAGCCTCTTTGGCGATAGCCCTCTGACCGGCCCCTCACAGACAGGAAGAGCTTTACCCTGACCGGTCCAGCAGATAAACTGACTTAGCGGCATCTCCCTGACTCTGGCATTTAGGGAGAGGGATCTTCACTTTTCTTCTCCTGAGAGTGGGGTGTTAAGATTCACTCCTCTCAAGTGTGCTAAGCTCCAACTCGCCAACACAAGAAGAACAACCCATCAGTTCCCGTTATACTTGAGGACAGCTTGCAGACGCAAGAAGTTCTTGCTAGAACCACTCATGTTGTTTCTTGAGAACGCTTCTTGAGAACACAGTGTTTAGTAGAGCCCTTCAACTACGCAGGGAATAATGACAAACTCATCGCCTTTTCACCAAAGTAGCTCTGGTGGGAGTTCTGGCACTTTCTTCTCGCTCCAAATAGCATGGTACTGTGTGTCCTCATGTGGCTCTTAAGGTGCTGATCAGCTGCCGTAGGGGTTGTCGGAGTCTATCATTATCTCCAGACGAGACAGACTGGTCTCCACCGAATCATAGCTGCGTCTGCATCCCCTGTGAAGGTCAGCCCTTTTGGTTATGGGGCCGCGCCGCAAGGCCAGGGCTGATAAAGGAACGCCGTCGCCGGTAACAACCACAATCATAACACAAGGTCATGACCTAGTGTTCCATTCGCACAGCAGACGTCACCTGTGGAGAAGGCAAACCGTAATGTGCTGTGTGCACGTTAGCAGGCCATGATTGTTTGGGTGGTTAGACGTTTCTGGTGTATATGAAGAGGACAGCAGATTTTTTTTTTTTTTTTGGCGCTATATAAATACAATTAAATTACCCACCCAGTGTGAAAACACTCACACTACATATTCATTGTATGTTCTTTGAACAGCATATTCATTGTACGGAACTGCATGCACTGCATGAACTGCACTTCACGTAAAGAAAGTGTACTAGACAACCAAAGCAAAGCACTGAAGTGTCACCATTCCAGTGCTTATGGACCTCACTATGAGTGCGATATGTATGTATACACAATGCAAACAGTAGAATATGACTGTGTATTCAGGTAAGTAAAATGCTTGTTCATGGCCATATCTGGTGTTGGTACTTTTGTTTGACAGACTCAGCTGTAACAAGCTGTGTTGGGGGGGGGGGGGGGGGTGTTGGTTGGCGGAGTTAAGAGAGGGTTATTCAGGCCAGGCCAACCTGCACCGTTGTTACCTGACGTCTGCAAAAATAAAAATCCCACTTTCCATTGTCTGAATACTTTCAAAGAAAAAGGAGAGAGAAAAAAAGGGGTTTTAAAATTAGACGTCGAACAAGAAAAAGCCCACGCTTAAGGGCATCTCTCACACTTCCTCTGCAAATCAAATACTCCATTTATATCTGCATATTATGAGGGACATCCAGACTTTGTGAAAATGGAAACTGTACTCAATCAGCTAATTGCTTAAATGCCTGAAAGACACACTCTTAGTAATGGCAGCAGAGGGTAAGAATATAAAAAAGGAAAATTATAAATTATAAAGCACAGTGTCATAATTGCGTTGCTTTTGGGGTGTTCTATTCCAATAAAAAGTTCCAGCTCTTGAGGGTTTCTATTGAAGTACTTATGTGGATACTTTTTTCAATTATATTGAAAATGATATGAGTGCTCAGAACCTTAAGACCGATCACATACCCCTCATACAGGTGACACATTGCCGACAGAACCCCACCCCCCTGCGCGCATCCTCGATTTCCTGTCTCTCCCCCCTCCTCTTGTCTCCTCCACCCTCACACCTCCTTTTGTTTTCTTGTCTTAAAGTAAAGATTTCCATCTCTGTATATGCCACGCTTTGAAGCCCATTCGATGCACACGCTGTGACTTATGATACCGAGAGAGAGAGAGAGAGAGAGAGAGAGAGAGAGAGAGAGAGAGAGAGAGAGAGAGAGAGAGAGAGAGAGAGAGAGAGAGAGAGAGAGAGAGAGAGAGAGAGAGAGAGAGAGAGAGAGAGAGAAATAAGAACAGACAGATATGTATATATCCTGGAAAAAGGGATAAATCTGAGTATTGCTTCAGGATGCCTCTCTGTCTTAGGGGGTACAGAACGAGCAATGGCTGGTTAGATGAGTGGCAAACACATGCTAGGGAGTGTGTATGAAACCTAGGCTTATTTGATTATAGGGCAATTTGATTTGTCTTCCAGAATGATACCTCGACTTCTGAATTTGATTTCAAATCAATCTGTAATCCATAACTGTATGCTACCGATTGATAGATGTAACTTTAAATAGGCCGCAATGCTTTGACTATGCAATAAGAGGAAGCACGTGTGTGTGTGTGTGTATTGTCCTCTGTCTACTCGTGATTGAGGACAGTGCTTGACAACACAGACTGCACTGTCACAGATACTCTTGGCCTCGCCTCTGTATTCTGTGTGAATGGCCTCAGGGCTCTAGGTAAAAATATCTCTTAAAACGGCGTCCCAGAGAATCCCAGCCAGACGCTGTGGAGCAGGCCATGCCGTGTGCTGTGTTTATCACGATACGCACAGAGCCTGCCTTCACCAGCTGTCTGAGTGCACAACAATTTAGCAGCTCACAGCCCAGTCTGGTGCACAGGCAGTCTTCTGTGTTCCTTTGTGCAGCCAGAAGGTGTTATGCCTGTGTGTGTGTGTGTGTGTGTGTGTGTGTGTGTGTGTGTGTGTGTGTGTGTGTGTGTGTGTGTGTGTGTGTGTGTGTGTGTGTGTGTGTCTGTGTGTCTGTGTGTGTGTGTGTCTGTGTGTGTGTGTGTGTAGAAGGTGTTATCCAGGCCAGGGGCTTCTGGGCCCTCCAGACCTCCGTCTGGAATGTGTTTTATAGGGTCCAAATCCTCAGAGTCAGTGCTGAAAGACCAGGAGGGAAAAGGGTTGTGAATTGGGTTTTGTATACTTGGTTAACATACACACACACACACACACACACACACACTTACTCTCTCTCTCAAACACATAGGAACACACACACACAAAGGAGAGACATGCTCAAAAAGGGACACACACACACACACACACACACACACACACACACACAAAGATTGCAATTCAAAGACAAAAAGGCACGCACACACACAAACACACCCGTGAGGGACTCTGTATCCCTCATGACCAGTCTCATTTCTCCTTCCTCATTATGCTCTGGATCCTCCTACAGTGTGTGTGTGTGTGTGTGTGTGTGTGTGTGTGTGTGTGTGTGTGTGTGTGTGTGTGTGTGTCTGTGTGTGTCTGTGTGTGTGTCTGTGTGTGTGTCAGTCAGTGCGGACACATGCGTCCAGTTTCCGAGCGTAGTCCGATTTAAATCGAAGATCCGATTCATGTGACTCCCCAAATCTAGAATTCCTGTGTCCGACTGGAGTCCGACTGGACTCCGATGTACACCCCCGGATAAGTGATCGGATTACACTGGAAATCGGACAACTCGCGCATGTGTCTCTCGAATCTAGATTTCAACTGGACTACAACAACTTTTGCACGTGCTTGAGATCCTGCCCATAGACATAAACATGCATCATATATGTCTATGATTTGATAATCGCTGCTAGACGCTCAGTTCTTGTGCTCCCTCTCATTCACGTTGAAATACTGAAACCGAAACTGAAACGCAACTGTTTTGGACAGAACGCGCTAATTCAGTGAACAAATATTTTCATATTACTTTTCCACCACTTGTTAGTCATGTAATCCATTCATATCGATGTGAATCAATCAATACTAATACAACTTTAACAGTGGTGTGTTTTTGTTTCATTTCACAACTTATTTACTGTTTAATCAACGGTAGCAGATGCCCGCTTGTAAACATTCCACATTTGATTTGAACTGACGCGGCCAAGATCTGGGTTTGTCACTGCCATGTGCCGTGAGATAACGCAGTTAACCCCCCATGGAGAGAGAAATCGGGGTTTGGCCGAAATCGGAGTACTGCCATCATGTGCACGCACTGTGTGTGTGTGTGTGTGTGTGTGTGTGTGTGTGTGTGTGTGTGTGTCTGTCTGTTTCTGTTTAGATGTGAATGTGTGTAGGTGTTTTTGCTTGGATGAAGTTATGCTTGTGTGTATTTGTCTCTGTTTGTGTGTCTATTATTATGTGTGTGTGTGTGTGTTTGTGTGTGTGCGCCTACTTTGCGTGTATGTACATGTAACTGTATGTCTTTGTGTGAATGTTTATGTCTGTGTGTGTGTGTTATTGCTTGGATGAAGTTATGTTTGTGTGTATTTGTCTCTGTGTTTGTGTGTGTGCGTGTGCGTGTGCGTGTGCGTGTGCGTGTGCGTGTGTGTGCGTGCTCGCTCGCATCTTCAGCTTCTGTTCCTGCTGAAATGCACCCTCTGACATTTCCGCCTCCTCTGATGATAGCGTTCCTCCCTCTGATCCCCGTATGGTTTATATATCACATACCTCCACACACACCACATACATATTCATACAGCGCAGCCACACTGGCTCATCCGCCCTCCACAGCACGCTTTTTAGAGACAGGAATTTGAAATGGCTGTTCTCCTAATCTGATCTATGAGGGAGGTGAATTATACGGAGGTCTTTGTGAAAATGTCGATTAGCTCGTCATGGTGTGTGTGTGTGTGAGTGTGGGTGTGGGTGTGTGTACAAGTGTCCTTTTGGACTCTTATATGTCGTTATATCCAGCTGTTCCCTTGTGTGTTGAGGGGGAGAAAAGGGCATTAGTCATATTGGCAAGCCCCCCTGAGTCAGTGTCTCACTCTCATCTCTGGTGTCGAATAAAAACACAAAATTACAAACTCTCTTAAGAGTCGAGCCAGCAATGCTGAGGGAAGATGTATTTTATTTTAAAAAAATAAATAATAATGTTCGTCAGCCAATTTGATCTTGTTTCTGTGCTTTTGAAGTCTCTCCCAGTGCGTGTGTACTATGACAATGCCAAGGCTTGACACGCAGATCATTGTCATTGGAGTTAGCATCACTGCTAAGTGCGGAATGGCAGAGAGAGAAAAGAAGAGAGAAAGAGAGAGAGAAAGACAGAAATAAAGAAAAGGAGAGAGAGAGGGATAGAGAACAATAGAAAAGGAGAGAGAGGCGCAAAGAAAAGGAGAGAAAGAGAGAGAAAGATGAACACCCTCCTGGATAAACTTTCAACCACATCTTGCTCACCAGATACTTTTTTCAGAGCCACATCCTCTCTGAGATCAGGACCCCACAACCCAGTGCTCTCTGTCAGAGCAGCTCCTCCCCTCTGCATCAAACAGTAGGCTGCTGCTGCTGATGCTGATGCCTGCAAGGGTATAGGATGCAGTGGAGGGAAGACCACAAAACTGCTCCAGAGCACTCTACTGTGTGTGCGTGTGTGTGTCTGTGTGTCTGTGTGTGTGTCTGTGTGTGTGTCTGTGTGTGTGTCTGTGTGTGTGTGAGAGAGAGAGAGAGAGAGAGAGAGAGAGAGAGAGAGAGAGTGTGAGAGAGAGTGTGTGTGTGTGTGTGAGTGAGTGAGAGTGGGTGGGTGGGTGTGTGTTTGTGAGCGAGTGTGTGAGAGAGAGAGTGTGGGTGTGTGTGTGTGTGTGTGTGAGAACTGGTAGCGTCAGGAGCGCTCACACCAGGGCTTATGGGCTGGACCTCCAGACTGCAGCTCTGCAGGAGTGTGTGTTTAAAAGATGCCTGACCGACGGAGAGGGAGAAGGAGAAGGTAGGGGAGACTGAAGTGGAGAGGTAGTGGAGACATAGAGAGGGGTGGAGTTGGGGGTGGAGGATTGGGAGAGAGATGGAAAGAGTAAAAGGGAAGGGC
>NC_137908.1:23501315-23563815 GCF_963457725.1 Sprattus sprattus | reverse complement strand
CTCCACTGCCAGTCTGTGCACCCCCTCTGTTTTTGGCACGAGCAGCAGGAGAAGCAGCAGCAGCAGCAGCAGGAGCAGCAGTCAGCGCTGAACTGAATCCAAAGCACCTGGCTCAGTCCCTGCTCAGTCCCTGCCTGTTCTGCTCACCTGGCAGGCCCCTCTAAAGCTTGAGCCCAGTGATTGATCTGTCCGCCCCTCTCACTCACTCTCCCTCCGCCCCTGTCTGTCAGACGCTGCACATTTCCATATAAACAAACCCAACCCCCCCCCCCCCACCCCCAACCCCAATACAGGTGACACAGGCAGGGTAATGAAGCTGTTTGTGCAGGAGGCAGAGATTAAAGTGTGGGTATTTCTCTTTTTCTCTCTCTCTCGCTTTCTCTCTCAGGGTAGTGCTGGTCCCATCCTGCCTTTCTCTCTGCAGGAGGTGGGGTGGGGTGGGGGAGGGGTATGATTTTTCAAAACAAAGCTGTATGTGCCCCATTCGACTCTCCAGTGTTGACTGCCAGGTGAGCTTAGTGGAGTGAAAGTGTGTGCATGCGTGCGTGCGTGAAAGTGTGCTCATGAGTGTGCGTGTGCGTGTGTACGTGTGTGTGTGTGTGTGCGTGTGTGTGTGTGTGTGTGTGGAAAGGGAGGATGTGAGGGAAGGGCTCTGGACCATTTGGCCCTTCAGTGCTTGGCAGCTTGATACTTTGCCACTGACATTCATTGTTATGGTAACGGCCTGTGTCCCTTTGTCCCTGTGCTGTTGTTACCAGGTGACAGGTGCTAGGAACTCTGTTCCTCAGGAGGCAGGTGTCTCAGAGGTTGATGGCTAAGGTGTAAATATGCATACACACACACAAACACACACACACACACACACAGCTCATGAAAATATAAACCCCCTTGCACCTCTGAATGAGAGACACACACACACACACACACACACACACACACACACACACACACACACAACCACTCACTGGCATACCTGTGCAGACACAGAGGAACCCACACTGACACACACAGAATGTGCACTTAGCAAGAGCACCTGCAATTGAGTTAGTTCATTGTGAGAGCTCTTTACACAATGAGACTGTCATTCAAACACTACTGTATGGAGCAGAGGGCTCAGTGAATGCACTCACAACTGATCTTCAGTTAAGCACTGATTGACTTACTTGCTTGCACTTGCAAATGTATGTTATATATAGTGTATATCTATAGTATAACATGGTGTCAGAAATGATGTTCTTTTCCATATTTTATATTTATATTCTTTATATGTGCTTATGATGTTCATAATACACATTAGGTGACACCTGTTGCATTTCCCAGCATGTACTTTCTTTGTTTACCACAAGGGAGCAGTTTGTGGTAGCTAGACCAAACCCCAATGTTGCCTTCACTGAAACCCTCTCTCCATGAGCAGAGGGGCTGTGTCAGTCCATACCCAAATATAGTGCTCCCTCTGCCTTCTCCGGTAATGGACCTGGTCTAACTTCAGAATTTAATTTTAATAGTCTTAATCTGCTGCCTTAATCTCAGCCCAACCCCAACCACAGTTACTCCACCAATTTAGTCCGACCGCTCACACAATGATCTGGTGAAGCTGGTCTAACTTCATCTCAACATAAATCCAGCTCTCTCCTCTCCTCTCCTCTCCTCTCTTTCTCCTCTCCTCTCTCTTCTCTCTCCTCTCTCTTCTCTCTCCTAGGGCTGCTCTCTCCTCTCCTCTCCTCTCTCTCCTCTCTCTCCTCTTCTCTCTCTTCTCTCTCCTAGGGCTGCTCTCTCCTCTCCTCTCCTCTCTCTCCTCTCTCTCCTCTTCTCTCTCTTCTCTCTCCTAGGGCTGCTCTCCTGAGAAGAAGCTGAGCTCGCCTCCTGATCTTGCCTCTGTCAGGCCCACTCAAGCGCATCAGGCAGCAGCTGCCTGCCTTCCAGCTGTAATTAAAGCCTCTTACCTGACTGTTTGCACAATAGTTCATTAGCTCGTGTCGGCATGCTCTGTGTGTAGGTGTGTGTGTGTGTGTGTGTGTGTGTGTGTGTGTGTGTGTGTGTGTGTGTGGTTTGCATGTATGAGGGAAGGATTCTTTGATTTCCTGAGACCCGCTAAGAAAACATAATCCAGTTACCATGGTTACCACAGGCAAATCCCATGTATACGCCTCTGGACGGGGCTGCTGTCTGTTGAGGAGACAAGATAAATCTCTCTCTCTCTCTCTCTCTCTCTCTCTCTTTTTTTTTTTGCTCTCTCTATATTTTTACCCCCCTCCATCAATTCCTCAATATAATTCATATTATGTTTTAAATTATATTATTTAATAATACTCCTGCCTTTCCTCCCTTTTTCTTCTCTCTCTCTCTCTCTTTCTCTGATGGGGTTAATGCAACCGTTATGGGGCAGAAGAGTTGGGAGTACCCAGCTACAGTGTACTGCTGCACAAATGTGGTGACTGTCTCCACTCTAGATGGTTTCACTATCTCTCCATCTCTCTCTCTCTCTCCATCTCTCTCTTGCTCCCTCTCGCTCCCTCTCTCTCTATACATCTCTCTCTCTCCATCTCTCTCTTGCTCCCTCACTCTCTCTTCATATCTCTTCTGCCCCCTCTCTCTCTTGCTCCCTCTCTTGCGATCTCGGTCACTCTCATTCCTTGCTCCCTCTCTTGCTCCTCCTCACTTGCTGCCTCTTGTTAGCATACCTCTCAGATTTTTGTATCACTGTCAGCTAAGGGAACTTCTGTCATCCCTAGTTTGGACACCCCTGACCCCCCCCCCCCCCCTTCCCCCATTGTAGACACACACACACACACACACACACACACACACACACACAGCAACTGCTCTCTGTTGCCACTGATTGGTCTCGTTGGAGCAGCAGACGCCCAGTGCTTACATCACAGGACTCTGTCCGCGACACTGTCTGTGCATCCCACACCGCGAGTGAGCCTGAATGAACAAGCAGTGAGTGAAAGAAGGAGGGGTAGAGAGAGAGAGAGAGAGAAGGAGGGGTGGAGAGAGAGAGAGAGAAAATAGATCCAGAGTGCTAGACAGAAGCTCTCCACTTTTCCTGCGTGCTTCACTGTCATCAAGCTTTGCCATGGCCAGCAGACATTATTACTATTAGTGAGTACAATTCTATGTCTCTCCCCCTTTATGAGTTTTTGTGTCAGTGTGTGTGTGTTAGTTTGTTTGCGGGTTTGTGTGTGTGTGTGTGTTTGTGTGTGTGTGTCGGGTGCAGTTTTGTGTGTGTGTGTGTGTGTGTGTGTGTGTGTGTGTGTGTGTGTGTGTGTGTGTGTGTGTGTTTGTTTGTTTGTTTGTTTGTTTGTTAGCCATGTGCTGTGGGGCTGGGACTGAGTGAGAACCTGTGTTGCTGCATGTGCTCTTCGCCTGTGATTTGCATGCTGTCATGATCACAATGTTAACGGTGACCGGGTGGTCACTATGCAATAAGACTGATGATCTAAAGCAGATGGATAAGTTCTGGGAGATGACAAAGATGAAAATAATATTTTCTGTGTTTGATTTGTTAAAAGAAAACATGAGGACTGTGAACGCAGTTAAGGCTTGATTTGTGTCTGTCCGTTAACATGTTGTGTAGGAATAAAGCTTGAATGGCAAACTGGAATACGGAGTAGAGTGAATAAAGGAATAAAGCTTGTGTGGCAAACTGGAATACGGAGTAGAGTGAATAAAGGAATAAAGCTTGTGTGGCAAACTGGAATACGGAGTAGAGTGAATAAAGGAATAAAGCTTGTGTGGCAAACTGGAATACGGAGTAGAGTGAATAAAGGAATAAAGCTTGTGTGGCAAACTGGAATACGGAGTAGAGTGAATAAAGGAATAAAGCTTGTGTGGCAAACTGGAGTACGGAGTAGAGTGACGTGGTGTTTGCACTCAGATGGTTTGTTGATGTGTGTACAGGTGAGTGGACAGGAGTGTATGCCTCTGTGTTTGACATGATTGCACAAACATGATTGCATTCCTCTTGCTCTTTGTCTAGCTAGCTACATCTATATCCGTCTATCTGCTTCCTCCTCTCTTTACATGTGTGTCCACGAGTTTAGGAGACTAAGTATTTGATAGCATTTATGTGGAAGGGTATGAGTGAGAAGGCTGAACACGGTTTGTGTGCATACATTTATGTGTGTGTGTGTGTGTGTGTGTGTGTGTGTGTGTGTGTGTGTGTGTGTGTGTGTGTGTGTGTTGAACTTAAAGTGTGTATTCCTTGCATGTCCCGTCTGCTCCGCTCCGGCGCAGTCCCCTGAACACCGGTGTGTCTCCGGCAAATCTCTCTGGATTCAAGACAAAGTGGACAGCGTGTTTGCACAGCGCTGCTGATGTCACACCCAGGGATATTTTTAGAAAGTGTGTGAGGCAGGCTTTTCAGGGCACTGCGTTTGTCTTCAGCCGGATGAATCATTTCAGCACCACGCGTTGAGCCTTGCCGTGTCGTGCAGCACAGCGCTGGGCTCATTGTTTCAATTGTGCTGTGTGTTTTTTTTTCTCGTTTGAAGGCAATCAATTATAGATCCCTACTCAAGAGGGCAGTAGCTAAAGTATTTGCAAGTGGAATGTGCAGACAGTCAATGTCTGTGTGTGTGTGTGTGTGTGTGTGTGTGTGTGTGTGTGTGTGTGTGTGTGTGTGTGTGTGTGTGTGTTCATGTGTGTGTGTTCTTTGCTATAGAAAAAAATACGAAACTGTATCTAATATCTAATGCCATCTCGTATAACAACAATATGCATTTTTTTATTTTGCAATGTCCTTCAGATGTGTTCCTCTACAAGACACATCTTAGAAGCTGTTCCAAGTAATCAGGCATTTGAAGATTCACAAAGAGCTCTTATTTTCATGCACGCCATATTGTTGTCATTGCAGTGTAGGGGAAACACAAGCTCTGTCATGTTCTGCCTCAGCTGGCTGGTTGCGTAAGATCGCAAGCGCCTCCATCTGTTCGTAGGGCTTGCGTGTGTGGGTTTGCATGCCTATACACACACACACACACACACACACACACACACACACACACACACACACAGCCACAGCCCTATGGACACACTGATGTGACAGCCATGATGAGTGCTTACTCATGCTTGCCCAGCATAGCTGATTGGCAGCGGCGGCTTGTCTGGTCACATGACCAGACATCATCCCTCTCAAGGTCGCGTTGGTGAAGGGCTGGGCTCGGTGTCCTACGGCGGGCCGAGACTAATCACTCGCCCTGGCACGTCTTAAGCCCCCTTGAGCCGCTACACTGCAGTCCCTCCGCTCATACACTCGTAGTCCTCGCAGTGCAGTTAGGGAGCCCCCACATGTCCACACACACACACACACACACACACACACACACACACACACACAAATACACAAAAACACACAAACATACAGTGCAGTCCCTCCGCACACCCGAGTCCTCTCAGTGCAGTTAGGGAGCCTCCACATGTCCTCACCCACACACACACATACATACACACATGTACCACCTCACATGTATAGTTCGGGATTACATACATACGTACATACATACACACATACACACACATCATCTGATATGTATAGTTCAGGAAT
This sequence comes from Sprattus sprattus, assembly GCF_963457725.1. Lineage (NCBI taxonomy): Eukaryota > Metazoa > Chordata > Actinopteri > Clupeiformes > Clupeidae > Sprattus > Sprattus sprattus. The sequence continues at coordinate 23,558,267 of NC_137908.1, read as the reverse complement.
ACATATGTGCATGTACACACACACACCCACACACTTCAAAAAGGCATTGTAAAATGGCTGCTCAGTAATCACATACACATAACCAGTCCTTCTGACAGTTGCAGTCTTCATACATTCTCTCTCACACACACACACACACACACACACACACACACACACACACACACACACACACACACACACACACACACACACACACACACACACACACAGAGCATGCCGACACGAGCTAATGAACTATTGTGCAAACAGTCAGGTAAGAGGCTTTACACACTCCAAGACACACACTCCAAAAGGCATTGTAAAATGTCTGCTCAGTAGTCACATACACATAACCAGTCCTTCTCACAGTTGCATTCATGCAGTCTTCATAGACTCTCACACCCTCATCACAAACACACACACATACACACAATCCTCATCCACAGTCCTGCTGTATTCTAATTGTCCTCGCACATACACACAATCCTCGTTCTCAGTCCTGCTGTTACGCACACACTGTGTATGTGTGTGTGTGTGTCAGTGTGTGTTGTTTACCCATGTGATTGTCCTGTGAGGAGGCAGCTCACATGAGGCAGTGCTTCAGCAGTAGCAGCGGCGGCGGCACACGCCCCTTTGGTCGCTGATGGTAATGTGCCATGGCAACTCGCCGTGGCGCGCATGGGAATGCATGCACATTGGCCTTGTGGGCACAAAGAAAGAAAGAGAGAGGGAGAGAGAGAGAGACTGATAGAGAAAGAGAGAGACTCATAGAGAGAGAGAAAATAAGGGATGAAAGAGAGAGAGGGAGAGAGAGAATGAGGGATAGAGAGAGAGAGAGAGAGAAAGGCAGAGGGGTGGTTGAAAAAAGAGGTAGATGAGGAAAGAGATGGAGGAGAGGATGAGAAAGAGAATAGAATGAAGTGGGGAAAGAAAGACTGAGAGAGAAAATGAGGAAGACAAAGGTAGAGGTTAGGAGAGTGGGGTGCTTTCTAATGCTCTCTCACTCAAGTCCTTTATCAGCTGGACGACGAAATACCACGGTGCCGCCAAGTATGTGCAGGCCTCTGAAGATATACGGCTCCTCAGTGGCATCTGACCTCTTTAGGCTGCCTACACCTGTATGCTACACCTGCTACATATCTAGAGCAGATACATTCAGATGTGCACAATGCGTTTCAATAAGGCTGGGTATTAACTATTAAACTACTAAATGATGGATGTATTTCAGCGTTGCCTTGGTAATGATGAAAACTGTGGGAACCCAAATGCTCTTACTGAATGAATCTATGCAACTGAAATATCACATCAATTACCAGTGTGGCTCATTGGTATACATGTTGGGAGCATCATAACTGTTCTTTGTAAATGGTATGCTTGTAGGATGGAAGAGGATACGAAAAGGGAAAAACAAGACTGTTGCATACTATCAGCATGGAAAATATATTCAGCAGCGCCCTTCAACCTGTCAAAAATACAAACGGGTCCCTAAAATATTTAAACGGCACCTACTGTTAATATTTAATGCACACATCACTTGGTTGGCCTCCACTGGCAAGCTTCCCACCGCCGATCCGATTTTTGAGGAAACTGCTTTTCAAACATTTTGTCAGTGACAGTCTAAATCTTTTGTTAAACCGTGACCTTGTGTTGCTGAACGAGTACATTTAAAATATAAATGTGATCATTTCTCTTATCTGTTGGACATGATAATGTTCTCCCAGGGCCTCTTTTGCATGCAGGGAGCAATTGAATATTCCAGTCACCTAGGACAGGTGAAAAGGAGATGTTGTTAATTCTCAAACTTGCTTTCGGTAACTTTTTAGTGGGTAGAAGGCCTGGTAGATGAATTGCCAAGCCCTTCTCTTCTCTCTGTGTAGTCCGTTATTGTGTCTGATTTAATGCCTTCGTCTCCAGTGTGCACACACTGTCGGTCCAAACTGCTTGGGCTGGTTGATTTCGCAGCGATCCCACAGCCGCTGTATTTCCCTAAATAAACTCAATTGATCATCCCCTGCGGTTGTGTTAGCTCTGACAATGAGAAGTTAAGAATAGACGTTACTAATAATAGCAGTCTGAGTTTTTGTCCAGTAGTCTATGTGTCTCATCCTCCTCTCTCCCTCCCTGTGTCTCCTCTATTTATTTGGCTATTTTTAGGCCCTTTGCATGGCAGTGTTTTGATCATTTAAACTAATGTGCGTGTGGATTTTGCTAACGCTCAGGAGCATGTCAGGGTTTGCTGCATCGCGTAATTGCCGATCTTAATTGCTAGATAAATATTAAAATTGCGAGGCACTCGAAAGCCATTAGGGCTAAATCTGGCGCAAACTTCGCCATTGTACGTGTAAACACCCCGGATAAATAGGCTGCGGGGGCCGCGCATGTGACCCGCCACTACGGCCGATTGTGCCTTAATTGATTTCATTACAGAGAGGCTTTTCAATAGCGCCACGTACATGGGTGCCGGCATCTGCCAGTTTTACACAATGTAGGCTACCCACTGCCAGAAGAAGCCATTACCGGCAACTGGTAATATGCTGAGAGAGAGAGAGAGAGAGAGAGAGAGAGAGAGATGAGGGTGATTGTGTGTGGGCGGGATAGCAAGACAGGAAGAGAAAACGATAGTAAAGGAAATTAAGGGAGAGAGGTCGTGACGTGTATGGAGATAAACCAAAAGCGTGTGGAGAGAGAGAGAGCGAGAGAGAGAGAGAGAGAGAGAGAGAGAGAGAGAGGGAGGATAGACACAAAGGGAGATGGAAAGGGACTGCAGAGTTAGAGTGTGTGTGTGTGCGTGTGTGTGTGTGTGAGCGAGGGAAAAGAGGTAAAGGAGGAGGATAAATGAAAGGAGAAAGTGTAAGTGCAGCCCACATCCCTCGTCAGCAGAATGTCTTCTGTCATGTTTGGCACCCAGTGCTGCATCACCTCCTTCCTCCAGCCTGGTCATCTCTTAGGCCACACACACACACACACACACACACACACACACACACACACACACACACACACAGACACACACACAGACACACACACACACACACACACACACACACACACACACACACACACAGACACCACACACACACATCAGCCTGGTCATCTCTTCGGCCATTCAAACGCTTTTGTGGTACCAGCTTTGGTTGCCCGGACAAAATTAAGGCAATACCATATCAGGTAGTTTTTTTACCATATCAGTAGAAAACACACACACACAGGTATCCTGCTAACGCACTACATCACTATTTAGCATTCCTTGTTTCCATGCCTCTCAATCACGCAACCACTGGGTTGTTTGACAGCACTGTCCTTTTAAATCTGCTGCGTGTTCTCCGTGCACTGTCTGTTCATTAGGGTGCATTACCCCTGACTTCCCCTTCACCTGCCGCAGCCTCTCCCCATCACTGTCAAAGGCGGTAAGGCCAGGAGCGTCTTAAAAGGGTAGCCGACTTCTCCTCGGATCTCCCTCTCGTCTGCCTGGTGCATAGCTGGGCCAGCTCCGTGCTTAAGTCAGCTGCTGTCGAGGATGTTGCAGCGGTGTGTGGACTGACTGAATAAGCATCTCAGCTCCCAGGGGAGAGGCCAGGCAGGAGATTTGTTGCTGAGGTAGAGCTTAAGAGTCTTGACACATGAAAGCTTCCTCTCTAGCAGTGGACGGTGCTATATAAGGACAGTGACTATGTAGGTCTAAAGCTTCCTCTCTAGCAGTGGACAGTGCTATATAAGGACAGTGACTATGTTGGTCTATAGCTTCCTCTAGCAGTGGACAGTGCTATATAAGGACAGTGACTGTAGGTCTGTATACATTTCTATAAATGTATTTGGGGTATATCTGGTTCCATCAAGTATCAGATAATACTGTCTATGCCTGCCTGCCTGCGTTTCAGCTCTGGTCTCCAAGATGGATGGTCAGAACAGAACAGGCATTCTCACCAAAATGACCAAAAGGCAAACAAAGACGCCATTAGGAGTGGCTATATAAGTTGGTGATGAGAATGACAGCCACATGAACTCAGCCATGGCTGAAAACATGGGGTTGCGTCCAGACCTCCCACACAGGTGGACACATTCCCTTTTGCAGCTTTGGCAGGTACTGTGCAATTGTGTGGCTGTTTGATTGCCAAACAAAACGTAGAGTTGAATATATGCTTCATCCTGCTCCACTGGACGGGGCTTTGTGTTTTTCACGCTCCTAGAGGACTTTTTTATTTATTCATTTTTTTTGCAAGGGAGCAGCATGTGTTTGCAGAAGCCTTTTTTTCCTTCTTGCTCGCATGGCTGACTCGGTCATCGGTGAGGAAGCTCCGTTTGTGCCCAGCGCTTGTGCTTTCCCTTTTAGTCTTGCTGGTGAAGCGTGGCTGTCTCATGCCTCTAATGGTGCGAAACATTGTCTAATTGTGCTAAGGTAACTCTTATTGTGCTAAGGTTACTCTAATTGTGCGAAGGTAACTCTTATTGTGGTGTTGGTGCATCGTGCCTTTGCTGCACACTGATTTGAATATACTTCATCAGTAAGTCCCTCATTACTGATCAGAGTCTGTTTGATTTGTCATGATGGGAAATGTCTTTCTCCTCTGCCCATATTCTGTGAGATTTGTCAAAACGTAGTGGTTGTAAATGACTATAATGATAACTCTGAGGCATTCATTCTGGGGTTCTTTTGGTCTGATGATCCATAAAATATTGTTCCTAATGACAAACCCTGACGTGGGGTGGAATCTAAAAATACCCCCAGCTGTTGATCTTTTAGACAAAGTCACCCATTGATGTGGCTCAGGCATTTGCTGCTGTTTCCAAATATATCCTCTCTGCCATCAGCCTCTCCCTTAGATATTTTCCTTTGCCTCTTTTATGGTTGACGGTTGGTGGTTGCTGTTACCTTTCAAGATTATGGATCACTTTGAGTTTTATGTGCATGAACTTTGGGAGTTTGCATCCCATCCTTCAGATGTCTTTTATTATCTGCCATTCAGTTTAGGAAAACATAGGAAGTATATATATATATATATATATATATATATATATATATGTGTATACATATAAATATATTTCACAGCTGTTGTCAAGTCCAACGATGACAAATATGACACACCATATGAGGGTAAAATATTACACTGAGGAAGCTGCGCCCTGTACCATTTATAAAGTGTTTGATTTAGAGGAAGCTGTGCATCCAAAAGAAAAACATCCAATTTCTCTGGTGTCTTTCAAGTGCAGGAGTCAGCAGTGCACCAGCCTGACTCCAGTGACATTTCATCTCTCTTTCATCTTTTCATGGGATCACTTAATTCACCCACAACAGACGGCAGCTTCAAAGCCCCATGCCCGCCTCCCTCAGTGGTGAAGGGGGGAATCCTCTAAAATCCTTTTCTGTAAATCTCAAGCAAAACAGTATCGTTCATTTTATCACCTTATGTAATTAGACTCAACCGTATAGAGACCCAACCGACTGTAACACTATCCCCCCATGACCCAAGGTGAAAACACACTCTGTGTCTTTGTGCTGCTTCGGCTCTTTTGCCATCGCAGAGAAACCCTTAGTCTTACATGCGTTGTTGTCAGCCTGTATAAAGTTTCAGTTTGGGTACTAGAATAAATGCTGTGTACGCTTTTTTTGACAGGGTCGGCGATGCCTTGTGTAATCTCTAATCACCCTGGCATTATTTCAGTTCTAAAGCCCAGTTAAAACAGCCTACATGCTCCAGTCCATGATTCAAATAATTTCCCATAATCCCTTGCTGTCGGTAAAGCCCCCCCCCCCCCATGCATTGGAGGTGTACTTTGTTTGCTTCTATGGGCTTAGGCATGTATCATTGTCCACAGGGCAAGGAAACATGAAATGAGAAAAATTATGCTGTGTGTGTGTGTGTGTGTGTGTGTGTGTGTGTGTGTGTGTGTGTGTGTGTGTGTGTGTGAAACAGAATGAATATGAATGTGTGTAGCGTGTCAGCAAGTGTGTTCATGTGCTGAAAGCAGGGAACACCAGGTGAAGCACAGTATCCACTAGAGGGCGCTCATCTCAGAGGCGCTGGGCTTTTTTCACAGGGCCCTTAAATATGAATAGAGGTCTGAACTGAGGCAGGAGAGGCAGAGAGGAGATAAAGCTGAGCTGATCTGAGTGCAGCGCTACTCTGCACTGTGACGACACATGGAGCCGCTCCCCTCTCCTTTCCTCTCCTCTCCGATAACAAGACTCATATGCATAACTACATGTGCCCTCAGATAGCAGCGGCGGAAGGCTTCAGGGCCAGAACTGGGCCATACTCACTGTGTGTGTGTGTGTGTGTGTGTGTGTGTGTGTGTGTGTGTGTGTGTGTGTGTGTGTGTGTGTGTGTAAATGGAAGCACTCTCTAGCTGCATTTCCATTAGAGGCCAAGGTCTCCATCCGAGCCCTCTGCTGCTTCCAATTACTGCAGAGAGATGAACAACGCCCAGGTTGTAGCACAGTGCTCTGCTTTAAAGCATGTCTGCAAAAGTGCTGTTAGAGTTGGAGGGATTTGTCCTGTTGGGTGTGGAAGAGGCCTCAGTGGAGGGGCTATTTAGTTATTGAATCACACATTCAAGCCCCTTTTAACCATTAAAAGATGTTATTATGCTAGCTAGAAATTACTTGGCTCTTTCTTCATTGGAGACACGTCTGGAAGACCACAGTGCCCATGCTGTGAGGAAAATGGTGACTGAAGGGGGTGGGCAGAGGACTTAAAAGGAAGTGATTAAAATAACAACCATGCTGGCCTCGATACAGCTTTAGAAATCCAGTCATTTCTTTTCTCCCAGTGAAAAATCTTGACCGCCAAAAATGGACCTAAGATCGATTTAGCCTCGGCCAAAAAAGCTGTACTTAGAGCAGGCCCTGAGGTGTCATCATTTTCAGCCCCTGCCCTCTGGAAAGAAATAACCCTTTTTGTTGAGAGGGTCTGGTCTTCCAAGAGTGTCTGTCTCTAATAAAAACTGATGTTGTTTATTCAATAAAGCCATTCCTCTATCCCGGGGTGTACTTTTTAATGCAATCTATCAAATTCAATTTTAAACCGATCTTGTCTTTGATTGTCTGCCTATGAGCATTGCATCGATGTTGTTCTAGAACCTTCTTCTTTGTGTTTTTGTTGTGTTCTGGTGTCCTGGGCAAAACTCTGTTGGCACCGACTGACACTGTTGGTGTAGAGGTGATTTGAATACCAGTGTGGCACACTCCCCCAAGGCTTCACTGCAACTGGGTCTCAGGGCAAAGGGCAATTTGTGGGAGGAGGAGGGAGTAAGAGAGTTAGGAGAAGGATGAAAGAAGAAGAATGTTATGGGGTAGGAAAGGATGGAGAGATAAGAGGGTGGGAGAAGGAAAGTATGAGAGAGTGATAAAGAAAAGACTGCAGAGGGGTGGAGAATGAGAAGACATGAGCGAAAGACATGCAGAGAAATGGAGAAAGAAGGAGAAAAAGGATTGGAGCTGCCAGGTTCGACACACTGTGCAGCCCCATCAGACCTCCACCGCTATGCCAGCTAGCAGCCATCAATCACTCCCCCCCCCTATCACATCCCAACCTCATTACCACACAGGACCCCATCTGGCAGGCCCTGCTCAGAAAATGGGCCCAATTAAACGCCCAGGACCCCGGCCAGGTCCCCGCGTGCTCAGGGGGGCCTTAAAGCGCGGCCAGCGTGCCTGGCGTTGTTTGGAAGCCAGCTCCCTTTTAACGGCTATTGGCTTCCTGGAGGCCCCACTGCGCAGGTGATGATAAGACCCCAGTGGGTCGTTTATCAGGGGGCTGCATCGGTGCCGGGGGGCCACCCCCCAGCCCAAGATCACCCACTCTTATCCTCCAGGGAACTGTAACATGCTAAGCTAATGGTGTAGATGGGATGCTAGCACAGAGGTCTGTGACAATAATAATGACATGGCATTGCAAGGTATGATGCTGGGTGCACCTTGCTGTTTAACCAAAGCCAAAGCCAGCTTCTCGCTCGCTCGCCCCATTTTCTGAGAACCTGAGAGTAACTGAAAAAATAAATGAGGACACACTAGCAGTTTAGTTGAATTTTAGGTATATTCAAATACATGAGGGTGCTGTAAGCAGATTAGCTTCAAGTTACTGCCCTCGAATTAGGGCACAAGCTTATTACCATACCAACAAAATGCCATGCTTCATAGAGTGGGCTTGTGTTGGAAATAGGCTTTCTTCCCTTTTAAAAATGCCCTTTCCAACACATTTCTCCCAAGTATTAGTCTTCACTAAAGCAAATAAAACTGCTTTGTTTAACAGTGTGCATGTGCCTTCATACCCCACAGCATGCACTAAATCGACTACCTGCCTCTTTGGCTCAGGAGCTGATAAGTAAATAGCATCTTGTTTCCTCACAGGTTCATCATGTGGCTCAGATTATGGCCCATTTAGCCTTACGGGGCACCCTTTGCAGTGCACAATATATATTTCCGTGAAAAATGAGTCCTCAGAATCCATTAGCGCCGTGATTTACACCGCCTCATTTCTTCCCCTAACGACTCCTGGGGACACGGCCATGGCCTCCCTCACAAAGGAGGACGAAATCCCCTCTCTTCCCTCTCCACTGAAGCCAGTGTTATATGCAAGTATGTACACAACTAAATCAATTGGAAGTCCGCAGAGACTGCTATAGCTGTCGTAGGCTTTTCGAGCCTCCTTTCTTTGCCAGAAAGGAAACTGGTTTTGTATTGAGCCACACAGACCAGCGCTGTCTGGTTTCTGGACCACAGACAGTAAGCATTGAATATTAGTGTTCTCACTTTCACCATTAGCCAATGCTTAATAATGTGGATACTGCCACCTTGAACCAGTCTAATCTTAAATAGCCCTGGGGGTGAAACGAGGCCCATTATTCTCTATGCCTGAAACATTAACCCTGCTTTTAGAGGCTACACATTAATTAAAGCCCTCTGTCGGCTGTCATGAGATGCTCCCATATATGTTGTCTTTGAGTTAGAGATTCACCAGAGAGAGGGGATGTCTTAAACCAGAGGTCCTTTGCATTGTCTGCACCTGCAGCCATCTGTGTGTGTGTGTGTGTGTGTGTGTGTGTGCGTGCGTGCGTGCGTGTGTGCGTGTGTGCGTGTGTGCGTGGGGGTTTTAGGGTTAGTAGAGCATTGAATATTGGGAAGTATGTATTCTCCCCCAGGTGGGGCCACTCTTTATTAACCCAAGAAGACCCCTTTCCCCATAAACACACACACACACACACCCACACAGCACACACACACACCGACCCCACCCCCTTTGTATCTCATTAACTTGGGTGGGCTAAGAGCCCAGCGGGGACCTTGATGGGTGAAGCACCTGGTGCCCAGAAGAGACAGACACACAGACACACAGACACACAGACACACAGACACACAGACACACAGACACACAGACACACAGACACACAGACACACAGACACACAGACACACAGACACACAGACACACAGACACACAGACACACAGACACTCAGGCACACAGACACTCAGGCATAGAGTAATGTGAAGTATCTAGAGCTTTTATGTGCAGCTGAGAGAAGAAGGAAAAATAATGAAATGTCCAAAGCACAGAAGGCTTCACTGGTCTCTCTTCCAGCAGTAATGTGCAGACTGGCCTTGAAGGAGCAACTAAAAGTCTCTTAGTTTTTAGACAAAGACTCCTTTTATTTTTACTTTTAGACAGGATAGGTGGGTCTGCTGGGGCGGGAGGCTCTTCTCAAGGCCAACGCCTGCTGTTGTACAGCTGTAGGTCAGACCTCTATCATCAAACATCTCTCCTCTCTCTCTTTTCGTCTCTCTCTTTATCTCCCCCTTTCTTTTTCTCTCTTTTCATCCCTGCCTTCAATTCACTCTCTTTCTGTTTCTCTTCTCTCGCTCTCTCACACTCTTTCTCTCTTTCTTTCTCTCACCCCTTCACGACCCCTCCATCATACTACTCTCATTTCTTATCCATTACCTTCTCCCTCCTCTCCACCTCCTCTCCACCTCCTCCCCCCCCCCCTCCTCCACCTCTTCTCCACCTCATCCTCCTGGGTGGACCCTCCACCCAGTGTGTGATCAGGTGTTCTGTGGGTAAGGAGGGTATTTTCCGTCCTGAATGATGTGAGCAGACGACAAGAGAGAGATTGGTGCAGGAAGCCCAGATGATGAATGCCTCCTCATTTGGCTCTGCCGTCTGTTCAGTGGTTACCCCCCACCACCCCCACCCCCACTCACCCCTCCTCCATGGGCTCCCCTTCAGTGAGGTGCAGCTCACCCCCCTCACCCCCACTCACCCCTCCTCCATAGGCTCTCCTTCAGTGAGGTGCAGCTCAGCTCCCCCTTCCCTAAATGCAGCCTGAGACAAAGAGAGTGGTTTGCTTTGAGGAGTTAATAGGGGCTGAGGGACATGTGTGTGTGCATCTATGTGTGTGTGCGTGTGTGTGGGGGGGGTAGGGGGTAGGGAGGGGGCACAGAGAGTCTGTTTGTGTGTGTGTACACACACGTGCACGCAAATGTGTCTGTCTCTGTGTGTGTTTTATGACCTGCAAAGCAAATAAAGATGGACTAAAGGGCTGACCAGCTCTCACTTTAAATGACCAAATGAGTGAGTGTGGGTGGTTTAAAGCAGCACTAACTCTAAATGACCAAAAGAGTGAGTGTGGGTGGCTTAAAGCAGCATTAACTCTCCTCAAGCTGTTTCTGTCTGGCGTGTTAAAGATGTGGGCTTCTTCCCTCTGTGTCCTGTGAGTTGCCTGAAAGCTTTTTACTCACCACCATGACTCCCAGTTTGCCCCTGTGACTATGCATAATTAAACCATGGACCCGATTGACACTCATTTAATTGAAAATGCAAATAACTCAATGAGGTAAGCATAGAATAAAATATTATGACTTCTCAACCATTTTCTAATTACCTTTTTTCGCTGCGAGTTTTGGGAATGTTTTGAGCAAGGTGTAATTATTTCGCCCTGTCAGAGCAAATTGAGCTTGCCTCTCTGATATATCCACACGGACTTTAACTGCTATTAATGGAGAACTCTGGTATTTTTTTTAAAACCTGGGGCCTATTTTCCCATCTCTTTTGGGTCCAGATTATTACTAGGGACAGAAACGATCCAAACCAGTCCAGTATTGAGTTAGAGCGCTTTAACAGGCAACCTCAAAACAGCTTTACCATAGAAACATATGGGGCAAGAATCCGTGTCAAAGTAAACTGCTTGTTTTTTTCCCCTGAGGCCTAGGAATTTTTTTTTTGTGTTTCCTGTTTCCCGACCGACCCTAAAAAAAACTGCCGACCCTAGACTTTTTTGGGGGGTGGGCAGCGCTTCCCTGTCGATCTAAAAATAAAAAATCATTTTCATTTTCATTTTCATTTTCTTACGGACTTCGGAAGACCATAGTCAGAAAATATCTCTGAACACAGCTGAAGTGTTCTCAGGAAGATTCTTAAATTGAACTTGAAATTGAATAAGGTGCCAGATTTCTAGAGACTTCCAGGCGAAAAACACATTGTTAACAGCCCTGTATCCAGGTTTGCCCAAACAGTAGATGCTGCGTGTGCTTTCTATTACTGTGTACGCATGGCAAGTGTGAGAGCGCCGAAGTTGCGTAGTGGCCGCGAGCGGTATTGCAGACAGACAGAGATTACAAATTGGATATGAAAATGAAATCTGACACATAGTTTCAGCGTTAAACTAATAATATTGGCTGTGGAAATAGATTTGTGAATGCCCGATGGAATGAAATTAATGAGTTTGTGAAATTACTTTTGAATACTTGAACTTTTGAAAAATAATAAACCAAAAAAAACTGGAAAACTTTACTCTGACTCTGAGCTTGTGGCCATACCCACGGATAGACGGTTACCGGGGGCTCGGTCCATCACAATTGTAAAAAAAAAAAAAAAAAGATAATCCCTACCTACCTACCCTAATTTTTTCAGGGCTGAAACAGGAAACACAACATTTTTTTCCCTAGGCCTGACAGGCTCACAATGTAATTTTAAGTGTCTGACAACATGGAAACATACCAGTGTCTGTTTACCTCAATAACTATGGTTTACCTTTCTCTTCTTCCGGTCGAAATTTGTCAACTTAGGGCTGTGTAGGCCTGTGTTGGTGTGTATGCCTGTGTGTGTGTGTGTGTGTGTGTGTGTGTGTGTGTGTGTGTGTGTGTGTGTGTGTGTGTGTGTGTGTGTGTGTGTGTGTGTGTGTGTCTTTGTCTGTGTCTGTGTGTGCATTCATGCATATGTCAGTCATCGCTTGGTCCTCTGGATGCCTACTTGTTGCCAGGCTGCCGCTGAAAAGGGCTGGGTGTTTCCTTGGCGCGGCGGGCATGGCGGAAAGTTGCGGGTGGCACAGGGTGGCCAGGGGCGTGAGAGAGAGCAGAGAGTGCCAGTCTGTGGGAGGAGCAGCAGCAATGCTTCGGTGCATGACAATTGTCATCCTGTTCTGTGTGTGTGTGTGTATGTGTGTCTCTGTGTGTGTGTGTCTGTGTGTGTGTCTGTCTGTGTGTCTGTGTTTGTGTCTGTGTGTGTGTGTGTGTGTGTGTGTGTGTGTGTGTGTGTGTGAGAGAGAGAGAGAGGTAGAGAAACAGAATGAGTTGTGTGCGTGTGTAAGAGAGTTTATGTTTGTGTTTGTTTGTGTGTGTGTGTGTGTGTGTGTGTGTGTGTGTGTGTGTGTGTGTGTGTGTGTGTGTGTGTGAGGGAGAGAGACAGCGATAGAGAGAGAGAGAGAGAGAAAGGGATGATGTCCAGCATCAATATGTCTTTTGTTTTTACAATAGTAAATTGAACAAGAGGATCTTCCAATCAGTATTTGTCAGATGCATTGACAGCATCCATCAATTAACTGATTCCACCTCCTCACTCCCCCATGCTTGATTCATCAGGATATGTAAATGTAACCTTCAGCTTGAAAAGTTCTTGTTTTGCATGTGAAATGTTTTTCTCTATGACTCACACTCAGCCTTGTGACCCCTCCTACACACATACACACACACACACACTCACACACACACACACACACACTCACACACACACACACACACACACACACACACACACACACACACACACACACCCAAACATACACACACACACATATACACACACACACACACCCAAACATACACACACACACATACTAGAGATGCGCGGTTGGCGGTTGCACCCGCGGACTCCGCGGTTAAACCGCGGATCGGGCGGGTGACGTGACAAAAAAATATATTTTAATTAAATTCGGGCGGGTGGCGGTTTACCCAACGAAATTCAAAATATCTACACATTGTTAAATGTCGTTACCTACATCCAAGCACATTTTCAAATAATCAAATTTTCATCAGGCAGTAAATTGGCCTTGTTCCGTGTATGCATACAAAGCAAACAAAGCAAGCAAAAAAGTTTAAATAAAGTGATGATCCCTATCATGTCGCGTCTCTTTGCAACGCCGCAAACCTGCAAGCTATGAGTCAGCTGTCAGTATTGGAAGAAGCCTTAACGTGTCGTAGATGAAGCTGCCTGGGTTATTTTGTTTCGTTAGGCTATTAGTTATATTTTAAAACAGCCAGTCATTGTAGCCTACCACTCGTGGAATAAGGAATTTCAAAGAGATGATGGAGTGATTTGACTCAGAAGTGACATTGGGCATTGGTAGCGCGAGATGAACAAGTTAAACTTCTAGCTCAGTAACTTCACCAGCTAAGAAAGAAGGTAAGAAAAATAGTCGGAAAACTTTGATTTGCAAGGCAAGCAGGCAAGTGTTGGGGTTGTTACAGTATAAAGCCTACAATGCGGTGAAATTTCGGAATTAATAGACTCGGCGTTTCCTTCTAAACTAAAAACAGTAGGCTATATTACCATATTAAAATGGTGTACCAAATTGCGTTTTATTACAATGATAAAAAAGTGTAGGCCTACTAGCCTATGGTAAGGTCAGGTTTGCCGATGTGCTTGGCTATTTTAAAGTTTCTCCCATGTGCATCGATCGGAGACAGACGTCACTTCACTGATAATATTCTGGGGATAGGCTACAACATAGCCAATAGGCTTTCATACTAGGGGCTTTATCCTTTATATATCTTTGCGGCATTGGATCAGTCTCCTTTCAAGAACAGGCAAGAACTTTCTATCCTCGCGTCACAGCGCCTATACCTAAAAACAACAGGCGGATGGCGGGCGGGTGCGGTTTTGAAAATTGGTTAAAAAAATTGGTGCGGATGGATAGCGGACGGATCATGCGTTTTGTGATGCGGTTGCGGATGAAATAATAGCCCATCCGCGCATCTCTAACACATACACACACACACACAAATACACATACGCACAAAGACATGCACACAGTATATGTTGATGTGTTGATGATCCGAGGGTTGGTTTTACCCTTGCCAGCATGATACTCTCCCACTCTCATCACCACGGAAACCCCCCACCCTCCCCTGAGGCCCAATCAGTCCATTGTAGTCAAGGATGGAGCCTGGGTGGGGAGGCCCATTCCAGCTACGATTCCATCACCATGGTTCTGGTCACCCTGACAACCTGCATCAGTACACCTAACTGAGCAGGGCTTTTGCGCTTTACCCTCGGCCAGCCCCTATTTTAGGTGGGCTTATCCACTTTGTTTCCCTCCCACTCTCTCTCTCTCTCTCTCTTTCCCTCCACACTGAGGACCATGTGCTTGCAGTGATTAGGTTCTCTGCACTTAGCCGCTTAGGGCTGGCAAAAAGGGTGTGTAGCATCAGATAGAGCCTAATTAATATAGCCATGGCGGTGGGCCTTTGTGTGCTTTGTTATCCTGCTGAAGCGTGCTGAAGCTGGACGCTGTCATCGGCCCGGACACACAATAGAAGCAGCTGTAACTCAGCTCTGAGGAGCAGGAGAGAGGGGGAGAAAAATATAGAGAGAGAGGGGGTAAAGAGAGAGGGGGACGGGACGGAGGGAGACCTAGACTGAGACACAGAGTGACAGAGAGACAGAGACACTGAGAAAGACCTAGGAGGTGTCTTTTTCCTTTACACCCCCTTGGTGCAGAAAGGGACAGTGCCACAGGAGAAAGGAAGAGGACTGGGACAGGAGAAGGGAGGAGGACTGGGACAGGAGAAAGGAGGAGGACTGGGACAGGAGAAGGGAGGAGGACTGGGACAGGAGAAAGGAAGAGGACTGGGACAGGAGAAGGGAGGAGGACTGGGACAGGAGAAAGGAGGAGGACTGGGACAGGAGAAGGGAGGAGGACTGGGACAGGAGAAAGGAAGAGGACTGGGACAGGAGAAGGGAGGAGGACTGGGACAGGAGAAGGGAGGAGGACTGGGACAGGAGAAAGAAGAAGGACTGGGACAGGAGAAAGGAGGAGGAGCTGGGGGAGAAAGTGCAATCTGGTGGCGCAGGGTGGGGTAGAGTGGTGGGGGGGAGATTCAGGAGAGGGATTACTTGTCCTCCACACCCCTTACTCAATCTCTATCTCTCTCACACACACACACACACACACATACACACACACGCACTGTCTTCCTTCAGCAGCTGAGCAGCATGTCTTCTGTATGCAAGTGAGCACATGTGTGAGATTTTGACATCTTCGCTGGAGAGGGACACAGTGTACCAGTCTTTTTCGAGCCTCAAGCCTGGTTGAAGGACTGCATTTCTCAGGGAGGGGGTTTTGATCCAGCTGGTCAGATCACAGCTCCAAACAGGGAGAGGGTCCCGAGGAGTTCTTTTGCCTTGTAGCTGGATGAGGGATACCCCTGTCTCTCTCATAGACAGGTGCAGCATGGGATTGTGAGCCATGAGGATGTCATCTCTGTCGTTCAGCCTTCGCATCCCCTTCGTGGTGTTAAGAACCCTAGAATGATGCTAAAGACACTTACTTCAAAGGTTTTTTTCTTTGATTTGTTTTGTTTAGGTGAATTATGACTTGGATGAGATTTTTGTTCCACGTCTTTGCGTTTCAGCTTGACTGCACGATCATGCTCAATTCAGCTGGTGTTTTTACTTAATTTATCCATCCTTCATCCAAAGACAATGTTGAAGTTTAAAGCCTTCTGTTTGGATTACTGGCAGTTCCTTTGTCTGCAGCCCCTCAATGGCTTTTACAAGAGGTAAGGTCACTTTTAATGTGTTGTTAAACTATTTCCACATATTACAATAGGTAAGGTCTCTTTAATGTGTTGTAAAACTATTTCCACATATTTCTTGTAGACTTCTCTTGAATGGTTGTCTCAGCTAAATTGGATATTTGAAAAAGACATATTAATTGGTCATAGTATATAGTATAGACATCATTTTTTTAGGTAAATGCGTCAATTTGGGACCCATTTCCACAGGGTGCAATTCAGTTATACGGGTGATGACAATTAAAAAAGGCTTTTGTTGGCTTGAGGCTTTAATGGGAAGCAGAGCATGTCTGGGCATCTCCCTTCAGCATACTGGATTTCTCCAATTTGTCAGCAATTCATTAGTCTATAATTGATCTGTTCGTGTGGAAGGGCCTCTGTCCAGGCACTTCCTCCCACATCATCACCCCATGTTACCTCTGCAGCATGGCCTCTCACACCACGAGGTTGTGTGTGTGTGTGTGTGTGTGTGTGTGTGTGTGTGTGTGTGTGTGTGTGTGTGTGTGTGTGTGTGTGTGTGTGTGTGTGTGCGCGTGGTGTGCACATGTGTGTGAGATGGGAGGGGGGAAGGTCCATCAGGGTCATGCTGACTCAATAAGTGCCCCATTGTGCCCGAGTGACCTGACAAGCTGCACCAAAAGCACAAGACTTTATCACCTCCATTGTGTGTCGCGCTTTCATCTGAGCCCTAGGCTTTTAAGTGTAACCGAGAACGTGTGTGTGTGTGTGTGTTTGCGTGTGTGCGTGTGTCTGTCTGTGTGTGGCCATGTTTCATACAGCTTGACTCCATAACCTATGCATTTCTCTGATGTATATAATATGAACAACATTCATATTCTAAATCTACACCTGTCTATACAGCAAATGCTTTAATCAAACTCATATTTGAGGTATATGTAAGCATACTTTCCTACATTCAGAAATGCGGGCCGGTGCATTCAAAGTGCTAACCCTGCTCAGTGACTGTGCCAGTCTGGGTTCTCCAGTGAAGGTGTACTCAACCTAGGTTTATTACTAACAAGGAAAGTCAGAAACAAAATCAGCATAGATGTGCGTGGAGTGGAATTTTTTGTTTTGCCCCCTAAAATATATTTAAATACACCCGTTCACCAATTCCAATTCGGGTGTGTACACCTTTCCTTCTTTTACCACTCGGTGAAGAGTGAAGTCATGCACACTGATTTACTACGGACACACTGACATCGATACCACTCCAGCAACTACGCAGTGGGATTTAAAACCCCACTCTCCCAAACGCGAGACAAACATGAAGCCTTATTGAAGCATTGGCCAAGACTTTGAATATTTCATTGCTTAATGGTATTTTTCAGATAGGGGCACCCCTGGGAGCTTCTCTGTTTTTTCTCTCCTGGGAGGAGCTGAATTAGCGTGTGAGATGGTCAGTGGTGTAGGAATGACAGCAGGGCCAGTTAGCGTAAGCGTGGAGATGTACGGGGGTTAAACTGGGGGGGTCAGTTACCGTGGAGATGTAGGAGTGTTAAACCGGGCCCAGGAGGTGGGGTCTGTTATTGTGGAGATGTACGAGTATTGAACTGGGCCCAGGAGGAGGGGTCTGTTGCCGTGGAGATGTACGAGTGTTGAACTGACCCAGGAGAAGGGGTCTGTTAGCGTGGAGATGTACAAGTGTTGAACTGGGCCAAGAAGGAGGGGTCTGTTAGCGTTACCGTGGAGATGTACGAGTGTTGAACTGGGCCCAGGAGGAGGGGTCTGTTAGCGTGGAGATGTACAAGTGTTGAACTGGGCCCCGGAAGAGGGGTCTGTTAGCGTTACCGTGGAGATGTAGGAGTGTTAAACTTGGCCCAGGAGTAGGGGTCTGTTAGCGTGTAGATGTACGAGTGTTGAAATGGGCCCAGGAGGAGGGGCAACCCGGCGAGCGCTTTAGAGCCTGAACATCTCTCGTCTTTTCGTCTTCTTTTATTTTTCTCTTTGCTTTTTTTTTTGCTTTTCTTCACTTGCCCATTCCACAACCTTTGCTGAAGCCCCCCTTAGAGTGAGCTCTGTTTTTGTGTGTGTCGTGTGTCGTTTAACCAGGGAATTCGCATTTAGATAAAACTAACTCTCGTTTGCAGGTGAGCCCTGGGCAAGAAGGCAGAACAAGGCATCCACAAGACCAATCAACTAAGACACAACATCAATAATAACAACAACAACAAAATCAGAACCAGAATCCAATTAAAAACAAGAACAAACAGAATGGAAAACAGAACGAATACAATTCTTTAACAATTGTCTAAAATAGAGTGCTCCAATTTGAAATGTTTCTGCAGATCTTTTCAAGGAGATGAGGCACTATAACTTAAAGCTATCTTGCCATTTTCAGACCATACTGTTGGAACGTCCAACTGAATATAAGTATTTGAACATAAATTGTATAAATTGTCAGACCCAGTTGGTCAGGTTGAAAGAATGCAGACACATTTCTTTGGACTGAAAGTGAAGGCCAACCAATCATTTCATGAAGTTCACAGTGATGAGTTTAATATCTAGCATGTGTTATTCACCTTTATACTGAGTGACTCCAGACAGAATACAGTGGGTGCAACGTTGTCTTTGAAGTACGCCTTTGAAAAATCTCACCATAACCTAAAAGGGTCACTTCAACCAGTTTTTAGTTTTTTGTAATGCCTGTTTAATTATGCAAAAGCTTACTTTCACTTCTTTATTATTTGTTCGACATGGAATTTAAAAGATCTAACATAAAACCCAAATTGTTATAAGATGAAACAAATGTTATTCGTCTGCCCAGCAGCGTGTACATTTGTAACAAAGATTATCTCTGTGTCAAGTTTTCTTTATTGAATATTTAGAACTAGCCTAGGAGATTCGGTTTGTGCTGAACAATAACAAATGCTTCCTGTAAATGTGAGAGAGCTGAGTGTGGAGCAGAACCAGAGATAATAGGATAATCTGCATACAAGTGCATATCAGCATTTAAAACATTATTGCACACCAGTTCTGACACTAGGCA
This sequence comes from Sprattus sprattus, assembly GCF_963457725.1. Taxonomy (NCBI): domain Eukaryota; kingdom Metazoa; phylum Chordata; class Actinopteri; order Clupeiformes; family Clupeidae; genus Sprattus; species Sprattus sprattus. Next base: position 23,539,234 of record NC_137908.1, on the reverse strand, counting down.
GACAGACAGAAGTACATACTGACAGCAAAATTCCTACATGTGTAAATGCTCATTTGTTAAAATAAGATCAATTTGAGTAGACTCACTTGGGGTTTGTCTGTGTCTGTGTCTGTGTCTGTGTCTGTGTCTGTGTCTTTGTCTGTGTCTGTGTCTGTGTCTGTGTCTGTGTCTGTGTCTGTGTCTGTGTCTGTGTCTGTGTCTGTGTCTGTGTCTGTGTCTGTGTCTGTGTCTGTGTCTGTGTCTGTGTCTGTGTCTGTGTGTGTCTGTGTCTGTGCCTGTGTGTGTGTGTTCAAGAGCCAGATATGTAATCACATGATTCCACCCATCATTAGGGCGACGAGCAGTGCTTCTACGGTGTGTCATCCGCCGAACACACACCCACCCTGCCTATGACATCACGGCGGGGCTTAAGAGCTGAAGGTACTATGACAGTAATGGCTCTTGTGAGGGATGGTTATTGTGGCAGCAGTTGTCGAGAGGCCCTGGCTCTGATGGTGGTGTTGGCGTGGTAACCCAATTCAACGTGGCCTGTCCCCTCAAGCAAGGTTGTCCGAACAAATCAGCTCGCTGACAAGCTGCAGTTTTGTCAGCTCAGAATTCCCACTCTCTATTTTGCGTCTGTGATTCAATTTTTTGGGGTTGATTCACTCGTTATTCAGGTGTGTCTGTACTGGTTTTCCATGTTGCCTGTGTGTGTGGTCGGTCATCACTGGATCACTGGCAGCGCGGAGTTACTAGAGGCTGTAGCTTGGCTGCTAACAATACCAAGGTCACGGGGTTAGTACCCAGGGAGCCTTCAAACTTATGTAATGTATGTCTTAGCTGTACTGTCAATCAGTTTCACCAAAAACAGTCCTTCATGAAGAAACGCCATTTCTTCCCTGCTGGGCTGTGGCTAGCATAGTACTTTAAGTACAGGTATGGCTTTTTGGTATAATGTTTTTACTTCGGTATTATGCTTCAGGTGTCATAGGGAATACCACAGATATTCCTGCTAAAGTTGATTTCAGCCTAGACCTGTGTGTGTGTGTGTGTGTGTGTGTGTGTGTGTGTGTGTGTGTGTGTGTTCGGATTTCCTCTTAAGATGAGCATACTTGTTGTATGTTGAGACAGTCCTGGCCAGTGCAGTGTATTGATCAGAGGTCAATGAGAGCGAAATCTGACATCACTGGGGTTTTCCTGAGCCAGCACTTGAGTGGGCGTTGACGTTCCCCGCTTCGGAAAGCACCCCGATGATTTCCTCTGAGACAACATTTCTGTGGTCCCCTGCCGTGACCTAGCCCCTTCTGCCTGTGTGTGTGTGTGTGTGTGTGTGTGTGTGTGTGTGTGTGTGTGTGTTGTGGTGTTCAGTAAAAATGCAATGCAAATTATGCAAATTAATGCTTAAACGAGTGGAAGAGAAGGGTGGGGTTGGGAGGGGGATTAGTTGGAGCAGTTCTCCTCCCAGGATGGTTCAGGCTTTTGCTGTTTAATACGGGTGGAAATAGGGGGATCTGTTTCTGTGAATATTCATTAACTTCTTCATTAAAGTCATTTAAGGATTGCAGGGCTGCAGGATTTGGGGGGAGTTTGTTGACCAGCCATGCATATGTAGACACACACACACACACACACACACACACACACACACACACACACACACTTTGTGCCTTTTTCTGCGCTGGTTGCCAATGATAGTGATAGCTAGTGGATAGAGAATTCTCATTGTGTTCACTAATTGCTTTCTGTTTCACAGAAGCCCTCTGGCATTTACTCTCACCAAAGACATCTCTCTCTCTCTCTCTCTCTCTCTCACTTTCTCTGTCTCTGTCTCTCTCTCTCTCTCTCTGTCTCTCTCTCTCTCTCTGTGTCTCTCTATCTCTCTCTCGCTCTCTCTCGCTCTATTTCACGCTCTCCTTCCTTTCTCTTTCTCACTCACCTTCTCTCTCTCTCTCTGTCTCTCTCTCTCTCTGTCTCTGTCTCTCTCTCTCTCTGTGTCTGTCTATCTCTCTCTCGCTCTCTCTCTCGCTCTCTCTCGCTCTATTTCACGCTCTCTTTCATTTCTCTTTCTCACTCACCACCTCTCCTTCTCTCTCTCTCTCTCTCTCTCTCTCCCTCTCTCCTGTTGTCCCTCTGCCCCCTGCACGTTCTTTGTGTCTTTCATGGCCTTGGTGTGACACATCACCAGAAAATCCTCCAAATTGATATTTGTGCCACGGTGCATCAGCCCTAAAGGGGTTTGGAGGGGCCGGGAGGTGGGTTGGGGGGTGTCTGCAATTGCACCAGTGTTTCTCATCAGTATAAATCCATCAAAACTGGCACCAAGACTCCTCTCATTCATGAATAATATACTGACCCTGATGAATGAATTAATCTGCATGTTGGGACAGGTATATTCAGCACTTTTGCTGGGCTCTGATGATGAGGCATTATTAAGCTGCCAGTCACCTGTCCGCCACAGGCGTTGGGGGTTGACCAGAGAGAGAGAGAGAGAGAGAGAGAGAGAGAGCATGTGAGAGAGAGAGAAAGAGCAAGAGTGAGTCAGAGAGAGAGTCAGAGACAGTTAGCACTTCAAGTAAGAATGTCATGCTTCGCTTTGTGGACTTGATAGGAAAAACACTGACAAAATCTAGAGTAATGGATCCTAACCTAAACATAGAGGTTGGCAGGCATGATAAGGTCCAGCGATACTGTGTGCAAGTGATAGGAAATGAGGGACATTTTCTTCTCAACTGTGTAAGATGTTCCTCAGTGCAGGAAGCCCTTTTTGCGATCAATTTCGATGAGCTTGAAAATGTGTTGAAAATAGAGGGAGGACATCAAATGCACAAGCTTGGCTGCAGAATATGTGATGACCTGCCATAACAAAAGAACAACACTTTAACTCATAATAGAATAACATTATCTTCGCTCATACGGATATGAATCATATGGTTAATGAACATGATAATCACCTAACTTAACTAGATTAACTTAACTAGATGATTTCGATTTATTTATTGCTTGTTTGATGTTTTGCGAAAGTTGTCATCTTTCTTTTCTTTTTCATTTATACTGCACTTTACAAAATGTTAATTTAAAATGAATAATATGTGCACTGTACAACATTTTGAACGTATAGCTTTGGCAACAATAAGTTAATTGATTCATGCCGGTAGAGCACTTTTGATTTAATTTAATTTATGAGGGAGAAGGAGAGAGGAGTGTATGAGTAAGAGAGAGAGAGAGAGATAGGGTGTGTGAGAGAGATTTACCTCAGAGATTTCCTCTTTCTCTCAAGATATATATTTTCTTTTTTTCCTTCCAAATTATACACTGACCTATCAGTAGTTGCCAAGAGTATGGGCAATTGATGAGTGTGTGTGTCTGTTGTGGGTGTTTCTGTGTGCATGTCTGAGTGCACAAAAGTATGTGCTTGTGTGTGTGTGTGTGTGTGTGTGTGTGTGTGTGTGTGTGTGTGTGTGTGTGTGTGTGTGTGTGTGTGTGTGTGTGTGTGTGTGTGTGCGTGTGCGTGCCTCTGTGTGTGTGTGTGTTTGGAGAAATGTAGATGGAGCAGACAGAAGGACAAGAAAGGGCTTGTTTGTTTACTGAGACTGTAGCATCTGGGCCTCTGTGGAGAAACGGTGCGCTTTGAGGTCACCACTTGGCCTCAGATAACCTCTGTGCTCACTGGCTGGCCGAGGCGAGAGTGTGACGCCGCGTCAAGGGTTAGCTTATTGGATTATGTGCTGCATGACTAACACAGATGTTGTGTGCCACCACGGGGAGAGCGTTTCTCTCCTCAAACTTTCCCCTGTCACACAGGGAGCAAAGGTCAAGAATGCATCAGAGGGGTGACCATGGTAACGGCGAGGACATTGCTTCATAACTCTGTAGGGCAGTGAAGGCTGCCGTGTCTGGTTCGGCCATACAACCTTGAGCATCCATCAGTTTATGATCCTACTGTCATCATGTGCGCTTGCACACACACACACACACACACACACACACACACACACACACACACACACACATACACACATACTATACACACATAGACAATAGACAATATGGTGTGCAAGGTCAGCTCATGGCTCTAATGCATTTTCACACATACATATCCACCCACCTTTCTATTTCACACAGACTCACACACACATGCACGCACACACAGACACACACATACACAGACACAGTCAAAGACAGACAAACACCACTGGGACTGAAGATGAACAAGGTCATCTCTCTGCTCTGCTGTCTGCAGTTCTTCTAGATGGGAGACATTAATCTGAGAGAGGGGGAAGAGGGAGAGGGAGAGAGGGGTGGAGAGAGAGAGAGAGAGAGAGAGAGAGGGAGAGGGAGAATGAAACAGGATGAGAGGTGCTAGAGCCAGAGGCTCCAGAGGATTGAGGAGTTAGAGGCTCATGGTGCAGTGGAGTGAGCGCTTCAGTGCTCACCTGGCAGGGAGCACGTCTCTGGAGGCGGGGGGGTTCCAACGCTCCATGACCCTGGAGCAAGGCAACACTGCTGCCGGTCAGAAAAGACATCTGTAGGCCTCCCAGGGAAAACAAAATGTGTGTGTGTGTGTGTGTGTGTGTGTGTGTGTGTGTGTGTGCGCACACACTTGTTTTTGTGTGTGGAGAGGAGATAGCTTTTCAGTTTTTTACTTTTCACTGACCCAATGATATTCATCGACTGAACAATTTCATTCTTCTACTGTTCATACTCCTGGCTGATATCAAGTCCACGAAGCGAAGCATGACATTCTTACTACCTGACTCTCTGACTCTCTGAAATGCACACACACACACACACACACACACACACACACACACACACACACACACACACACACACACACACACACACACACAGCCACAAACACACACAGCCACAAACACACAAACACAAACACACAAACACAACACACACACACACACACACACACACACACACACACACACACACACACATACACACACTTCATACATACATACACTCTCACCATGCTACACACAGGAAGCATGTCAGTCTGACGCTGTGGCCTCTGACTTGGTTGACTGACCACACTGACTGATGCTCCAAAGCAAGCTGTGTGTTGAAAAACTGGTCTGGTTCTAATGACAACTAGCAAGTATGATCTGGATGGAGGTGTACCAGATGAATTCATTCCTTTAATTTAGTGCAAGTTCTCCCAAGGGGGTCCACACATATGGACACACACACACACACACACACACACACACACACACACACTGCTTTTTGTACTGGTGCTGAGGCGTAGGGTGTGTGGTTTCACAATCCTCCCCAAAGCAGTATTTCTTTCTTGGGCTTTCTTTCTTAACCAGGGAGTAATGTGGAAAAAACTGAAAGGATTTCAATGGAAGTGCAACGCTGTTTGAAGATTTTTTTTCTTTATTTCCAGTAAATGCCAGCATTTCAACCTCAGGCTTTATTTTGGTCACTATCTCTGGACATTTCTTCACTCCCCTCCTCTCCCTTTTCCTATTATTTCTATGTCCTCTCTTTCTCAACCTTTTCAACCCCATTTTAAACTTGCTCCATCATATTTCTTCTTGAATGTTCTGTATATCTTGTTCGTGTCCTTTACGTTCTCTTTTCTCCCCCTCCCTCACTGTCTTGTTTGTCCTCTTCTCTGCCTCTCTCCATGTGTGTGTGTGTGTGTGTGTGTGTGTGTGTGTGTGTGTGTGTGTCTGTTCCAGTGGTGGGATGTGATTTAATTTGGGGCTAATCCTTTTTCCCCTCGTCATGGATTGCGCCTGTCACTGCCAAGTCCTGACCCAGCTCCACGCTGGCCTTGATTATGATCTCAACCTCTGCAGCTGATGCAGCCTGCACCTCCTCCTCCTCCTCCTAAACCTCTACTTCTTCTTCACCTCCTCTACTTTCTATTCCTTTTCCCTTTACTCCCTCTTCTGATTCCTTTTCCTCCTTCTCCTTCTTCTCCTTCTCACCCTCTTCCTCCCCCTGCTCCTGCACCAGCTCTTTCTCCTTCATCTTCTCTTTTGCCTCCTATTCCTTCATACCCTTCTCTTCCTCCTCCTGGTCCACCAGGCCCTTCTGCTCTCCCTCCCTCCTCATCCTTCTACTCCTACACTTCTTTATCTCTCCTTCTCCTTATCCTCTCCTCCTAAACCGTGGCATTCTCTCAGTCTCCGAATCTCTGGAAATACTCACCATTCTGTCAAAAGAAAACAAGTCCCCCCCGCCCCTCCCAGAACCCCCTTGACACGCCAGTGTACCCCCCGTGCCCCCCCCCGCGATGGAGTAATGCACTGGCCTGAGTCCTCCGCAGTGATCTCAGCTCCAGAGATCTCAGAGGAGGGTGGTGTGTGTGTGTGTGTGTGTGTGTGTGTGTGTGTGTGTGTGACACAGTTTGACTCCCCTCCCCTCAACCTGCCCCTCCCCCTTTCCCCTATCTTCACCAAGCCCACTTAGATGAGTTAGGGTGTGTTGGTGAGCATCTGTGAGAAATATGTTGTGGATGGAAGTGGGTTGGGTGAGAGGTGTGTGTGTGTGTGTGTGTGTGTGTGTGTGTGTGTGTTGGTCTGGATAGGTTGTATATTAACCATGCATGTGTGTGTGTCATTGTAAAACAGAAAGTTTGTGGATTGTGTGTGTGTTTGTATGAATGTCTATGACACAGTGTGTGTGTGTGTGTGTGTGTGTGTTGGTGTTGTTTGTCAGTGTCTGTGGTTGACCCCGGTGCCTAATAAAGCAGAATGTGGAGCAGGCTTGGGGCTCCTGTGATCCCCTCAGCTTTCAGCAGCTCCCCTGACTGGGTGATCCCAGAGAAGGCTGCAGACTACACTCCGCCAGTGGACTAGCCTGCTGTCACTGCCAAACAAGCACACACACACACACGCACACACACACACACGCACACACACACACACACACACACACACACACACACACACACACACACACACACACACACACACACACACACACACACACTGTCTTGTAGACATACACACACACACACACACACACACACTACTTGCATGCCACATATACAGTGAGGGGAAACTTTTGTAGAACAGCAACTGAAGTAACTTGAACTGGGAGTGATTGAATCAGTCATCTCTTTCTTTTACCTCTGGGAGCTTTTGGCAACGTCAGACTCACATGTGTTTGAAAGGAGAGGGGGAGAGAGAGAGGTAGAGAGAGAGAGAGGTAGAGAGAGAGAGAGAGAGAGAGAGGGAGGGAGAGAGAGGGAGGGAGAGAGAGGGAGAGAGAGTAAAGGAAGGAGTGGCTCTCGTCTGGATGCTGGTAGAGGATCTGAATGGCTTCACCACACAAGCTGTATGTTATTTCTGCGTCTCTCTCTCTCTGTCCTGTCATCTTGTTGTCGTTTGTGGCTCCCTTGCCCCTGCGCTCGCTCGAGTGTCGAGCCCCTTCACCAGCTCGGGCGTCCAGGCCAGCGATGCCTCGGACATGTTGAACGTAATGTGGAAGTACTGCATCTCCGTCCGAACCATAAGGTAAGGGGCTTGGCTTTTGTTTTTCTGGTCGGTTTTCCTCGTTCTCGGAGCAGTATCTGGAAAAAGGATGGCTGGGAAAGATATGAGCGCTTTTCCAGAGGTTGGGATGGCGTTACTGCAGCCCGCGATCCCCCCCCCCCCCCTTCCCTGGGGCCACACCTGTTCAACACATTTGATATCTCACCACAGACTACTTTCAGTTCATCATACCAGCCTGTTGCTCAGGTTTAAACACTGAAAATGGATGAAGGCTGCATGATGATGTGGACTCTATCCAGTGTTTGAGTTGGGATTAATTACTTCCCATGTGTGCTTTAATGGAAATGAGTTCACTGAACAAAGATGCAAACGACAACAGAAATGGGCATGACTTCGACTGATGTAAAGATAACAGAATGGGACATGACTTCTACCTCCTCGTGTTGCTCCACAAAAATGTTTTACTTTACTATATGTGTAGCCTTCTTTAGAATGTCTTTCTGCTCTCAGCATAACTTAATGTTGAGTTTATGAGCCAGTGGCAGTGACATGCAGATGACTCTTATATGGGTTGTTTTATGAATGGGAACTTTGAATGCTTCACTTTGACTCAGCCCAGTGTTAGTCATTCCTGCAGATGAGGTATATGTACTAACAGCATGAAGCCAGCTACCACAGCTCTATTAATAAGTGTGTGTGTGTGTGTGTGTGTGTGTGTGTGTGTTCACCACAGCTCTATTAATAAGTGACCGTGTGTTTGTCGTCCGCCTGATAACAGCTCATTCTTTGATGTTCCTCGGCTGTAGTAGCTCTGGAATGGAGCAGGCTGGAGTTGGCCGTTCGGCTTCAGATGCCTTCTGTAATCCGAGTGGGTTTCCGCTTTCTGTCTCCAGAGAAGTTGGAGTTTGGGGCATTAATAGCTGTGCTCCCCTTTGGCTGTGCCGAGGCTGCCATGGGCTAAAATTAGTGGTCGCGGGGTTAAGCCTGGAGCTGCCTGGAGGCAGGGGAGTAGCCAATCAGAGCCCGGGCTGACCGTGACCCTGTAATTCAGATCCCCAGGTCTGGTCCCGCCGCAGATGTAGGAGTGTTGCCTGAACAGAAAGTCTGACTGTTGTTGGGAAGGAGTTTGCCAGTTTTGTGTGTGTGTGTGTGTGTGTGTGTGTGTGTGTGTGTGTGTGTGTGTGTGTGTGTGTGTGTGTAACGATGTAGTTGTGCTGCAGTTCTCTTGGACATTTTTCCTTTTCTTGTTTTGTTCCCCTTCAAGCCAGGTTTCTGTTACACATTTTTTCCTCTTTTGCTCATCTGTCAGTTCCTCTCTGTACTTCTCTTTGTATACACGCACAAGCACACCCACACACACACACGCGCACACAAACACTCGCAAACCTTTATACACACACTCAATTTTCGATCCAACTATCTCACACATACATTTACAACTTTATCTTTCACAAGGTAATCGTCTGTGTTTTTTAGCAGCATGAAGTTCCCTGCCACTGTATGGTCAGTCCATTCCATAGTCACCTGTGTTAGCACGTAGCCCACATCTCTCATGCCTTTTGCCAGGGTTTGTTTAGGCTAGACTGGACCGGACTGTGTGATTGCTCCCTTGATAGCGGTTAGCTCCGGAAGAGGCCGCATACAGCTGAGTGTAATGGGAGGCCTCCCTGGTGTGTGTATGTGTGTGTGTGTGTGTGTGTTTGTTTGTGTGTGTGTGTGTGTCTGTGTGTGTGTGTCTGTGTGTGTGTCTGTGTGTGTGTGTCTGTGTGTGTGTGTCTGTGTGTGTGTGTGTGTGTGTGTGTGTGTGTGTGTCTGTGTGTGTGTCTGTGTGTGTGTGTCTGTGTGTGTGTCTGTGTGTGTGTGTCTGTGTGTGTGTCTGTGTGTGTGTGTCTGTGTGTGTGTGTGTGATGGGGGTGATTTCCACAGGGCATAGTCATAGGCTGATGTTTTACATGACAAGCTGCCTGCCTTCTTCTCTCATGTTCACTTCTCCCTCTCTGTTTGTCTCCTCCAGCTGTCTGTAGGCTCTCTCTGTAGTGTTTGTGTGTCTCTGTCCCTGGCTCTGTTTGTCTTCTTCAGCTCTCTGTAGTGTTTGTGTGTCTCTGACTGGTTTCCTCTCTGTCCATTCTCACTTTCTGTCTTTGTGTTTTTCTTTAGCCTTCTCTCTCTGTTTGGGTCTTTCTAGATCATTCTCTGATTCTGTCCATCTCTGCCACTTTCAGTGTCTGTATCATTCCCCACCCCCTACCTCTCTCTGTCTGTCTGTCTCTTTCTTGTCTCTTTCTCTCGTTTTGCGGCAGCAGTCTCTCAGTATTCTTCAGAACCAGAGGCGAGGCAGCTGTGGGGAGAGCCCCCCCCCCCCCCCCCTCCCCCTGTCCTCCTCCCTCACTGGAGCTGTAAGTAATGCATTAGTGTTAGGTCGGCAGCGGCCAGGCGGCACTGTGTGGCTGGGGAGGACGCTGCTGTGGGGACGTGTTTTCTTCAGAGGTCTGCCCCCACTGAGACTGAGGCTGTGTACTGAAAGAGGGACAGAATAAAGAGAAAAACATGACAGAGAGAGAGAAAGATGGAGAGAAGAGGAAGAGCAAGGCTGACACACAAAGAGAAAAAGACAGAGAGAGACAGTGTGAAAGAGAGCATCAACAAGATAAAGAGGAAGCCAAGGACTGCCGACACGGTCACAAACACACAAACAGAGAGAGACAAAGTGACAAAAAAGAGCAGAGCTGTCATGCAGACAGACTACAGCCAAACAGATGAGAGAGTCTGACACGCATATGGAGAGAGAGAGAGAGAGAGAGAGAGAGAGAGAGAGAGAGAGAGAGAGAGAGACTGCACAGAGCGTAACAGCAGAGCAAAAGCAACCTGATCGGGGCCATATAAAGTGCAGGCACCGAGAGCACAGGGTATTATTAATTTACTGAGGTGGCCAACACACACGTCCTGACCAGCCTCTGCACAGAGACCCAGAGAGACTGACAGAGAGAGAGACAGAGAAAAGAAGAGAAGAGAAAAGGAGAAAAAAACTGGGAAAACAGGGAATCCCTGGTAGCCAGAGAAAGAAGGGGAAGAGGAAAGAAAGAGAGAGAGATAGAGGGGAAGAAGAGGAAGACACTGTGAATCAGAGGCCCTGGATGGCCTCACCGGAAAAACACTAACGAATATCCCAGACATCCTGGCGTCCTCTGATCCTCACGAGCACTATAGCCGACAGAGCAACAGACAGACAGACTAATGGACGGTACACCTGGGGGGCACCAGAGGCAGACCCAGACCCTCAAGGCCGTTCCTCCCCCAGAAGGGGTCAGGCAGAGGGGTGAGCAGGCAGAGACAACTTGATCTGGCAGAGGAGGCCTGTGGGGTCGGGGGGGACTGCTGTTGTTGTAGGGTGGAATTCTGTGCCGTGTGTCCTGAGCTGTACTCCCGAAACATTCCAGAAGACTCAGGAGCCAGCCTGGGACCACTAGCTTGGATTTCTGGAGCTGACAAACAAACCGGACCTCATCCAGCAGACAGAGCAGTTTTGTGCTGCGTGCACAGACACACACACACACACACGCACACACGCGCACACACACACAGAGGAGGACTACCACAAAGAAGCACATCTTTTTCTCAACTCATCCTCAAAACCAGTGCGGATCAACCAAACAGGATCCAAATGTCATCCAATCCAGAGAGGAGTGAGTGGAGGGCCCAGTGGCTATAGTGTGGGTGAGTACAAGTGCAAACTGAGTCATGTCCACATGCTGTGAAGTAAGGGGAACAGCTCCGTAATGTGGGGCTGTGGTTACCCAAGGGAGGACCTCTGATGGAAAAGGGGGACTATTTTTAGAACGGTCTCTCGTCACTGGCTCTAAATCACAGGAGTGTTTGTCTGTTTGTTTGCTGGTTAATCCTGAATTCAAATCCCTCCCACCCCACCCACCCATGGTTGTGTAACCAGGCTTTTTTCTTTGAGGGTGCTGTCTGACATCTCATCAGTGGTCAGCTGCTGGGCAGAATTGATTTAGTAAAGATTGTCTGGTTTGCGTTGCGGTTTCTGAGGAGATTTCACGCCTTTTTGTCCGCTATGTGCGGAATTCCCGTCATCCTAATGGAGTTTGTCATCCGCCGTGTCTCGGTTGCGGTTGTGGTGCTGTGAAGAGCCGACTGGAAATTGGCTTTTGACGGGAACACAAATTCCAGTGGTGGTATTGGTGTTTTTTTTTTAATGGACGTTTTGAAAGATGTTTCCACTCGCTCAGTCTCCCTGATTTACTTGGTTTCCTTCATGACAAAGTGGTTTGCCATGGTACCACAGTCTGAGAAGAATTACTTTATATATAAACATATAAAGACCTTTAAAATTTTCCCATGTCGAGGATTGGTAATTTTACCTAAAATGAAGTGCACAGTGGTCAGTTGTACCAGTCGTATCTGAAGGATAACCTATATTCGGATTGAGTACTTAGTTCGCTTTTGGTCATCAGGGGAGCTGCTCTGTCCCTGCCAGTCTGCCCTGTCAATCGGCCAGTGCTGTAATTAGACAGAATGAATATTTCAGTGCCCAGGGTTTCTGTTTCCTCAGGTAATACGAGTCGGGCTGCATAGTCCAAAGTCCTCAGCACAGGAATGAATAGGACAGGAGGCATTTGGGGGGGAGGGGGTCATCTTTCGAGTATTAATTAATCATTTTCATCTGTGGTATACAGTATGTGTATCATTTACTTCGATGGGATAGAGTTTAGTTTTGGGATGGCAAGCCTGTTGCTTGGTATCCAACTGATGAGAAGTGTAGAGCTTTTTACTCATGGGGTAGTACAAGATGAACATGAGTGTTCAGCATGTAATACTCTAACTGTAATGCATGTCATGAATATTTCTGCAAGAATATTTTGAACACTGTTGAATGCTTTGGGACTGGCCCTAAAATGGATATTTTGCATCAAAGCGCCATATAGTTCAGCTGATTCGTACCGTAAAAGTATGTCATGAACATTTTTATTTTCCTGTACACACACGCACATATTTAATTTCTCTGTATGGATGCTGGCAATCGAGATTTGAGGTCTCCTAACTTAAACTTACTAGCCTTCAAGCCAACTCGCCGCCTCCCAGACCTGCTCTATGGAGTAAAGAACCCTCCCCCCCCCCCCCCAAGCCCCGCACCCCATACCCCCCTGTTTGACCCCAGGCCATGGTCAGAAGCCGAAGGCCACAGAAGGGGCCGGTCCTCGCCTCGCTGACCACCTGGCCTCCCGCCCCTGGGCGGCCATGTTTTATGCATCTCCCAGTGAGAGGGATGAGTGCCAGACTCAATCTGCACTAATGGCTCCTGTGACCTCCGCTCCAAGATGTGGTCCTAGCGTCCCTGTGACCTCCGCTCCAAGATGGGGTCCTAGTGTCCCTGTGACCTCCGCTCTGAGATGGGGTCCTATTGTACCTGTGACCTCCGCTCTGAGATGGGGTACTAGTGTCCCTGTGACCTCCGCTCTGAGATGGGGTCCTAGTGTCCCTGTGACCTCCGCTGGCATGGGGTCCTAGTGTCACATCTTGTTTCCTGCCTGCCCTACCAGAGCCCACTGCTGGACAGTGCCAGTGCGTGATGACGTGAGATGTTCAGTGGCCTAGCCGTCTCTTAGCCCAAAAGAGGCCGTTCACAGTCTTTTCTCCGCCTAATGTCGAGACTTTCAGCATGATTGGAGGCATCACAGCTTCAGCAGACGGAGCAGTGAGTGCTGTTCTAACATGATCTCAGTCCCATGCTATTATGTAACCCATATAAACATCATTAGGCTTGTAAAACAGCCAGCAGTCAAATGCGATGGGTAGCGGAGTGGAAACTTCCAGAGAGGAAACGCCACACATTTATTTTTCTCATGTTAAAAGAGAGGAAGGGAGAGAGACAGAAGAGGAAGGAGGGGGGAAGGCATGGGGGAAAGAATGAGAGAAGGAATGAGAGAAGGATGGAAACTCTTCGAATAGAGAGAATCCAAATGCAGCTCTGGATAGAAGAGAGGGGGCAAAGCACCCACACTTCCATGCAAAATGGCACCTCTTCATGCCAAACCGTAAATTAAGTGTTTCTAAACACCAGGGCCGGTTCAGGATTGTGGGGAAGCACTGAGAGGGCTCTTAAAGGCATGGGGTGGTGGGGATGGTCACTATCCCCTGAAATACATGGTTCTTCATGGTTCTTTATGGTAAAGAAAAATAAAATTAGTTCTCAGCCAGTCCCTGCAGACAAAACACTGGACATGTGTCCCTCTGATATATGCTCTGGCCTCTGTCTCTCTTTTTCTCTCTCTTTATCTCTCTCTGTGTGTCTCCTCTCTCTCTGTCTCTCTCTTTATCTCTCTCTCCGCAATTATTTTCAAAGATTCCTTTCACTGATTTTGGCGTGAACATCAGCGCTTGGCAAGCAAAGGCGCCTCATTAAAAGCAGCTTCAGCACTTTGTGTGAGTGTCAGACAGCAATGCTGCTCCCTTCACGGTTCAGACCCCAAAAGAGAGAGGGAGAGAGAGAGAAAACGAAGGAGTGGTGGCCAGAGATAACAGGCCTTTTTTCTCAAAAGCTCATGCATCACTTTTTTTCAGTTTTGTTAATGGGAAGAAATTGCTGAACATCCATTATTGGATGTATCATGTCACAGCCAAAACTCACAAGTGATATTTCATTGATTCATTCCATTAGTTGTTGATGCCATTGGAGCCCAACAGAGGTTCTTTAAACGCTGGGTATTGGGGTATAACTCATTAGCCATCTAAACTTCCATTGGACACTGAGGTCTGTCTTGGCAACCACAGAAGCTGTGACACTCCAGCTGTGACACTCCAGCTGTGACACTCCAGTTGTGACACTCCAGTTGTGGCACTCTAGTTGTGACACTCCAGTTGTGGCACTCTAGTTGTGACACTCTTGGCCGAGTGCCTGTGGCCCTAGTTGTTGCTGTGTGTACCACGCCGTTTGCGCTAGTCGGACCCCTGTGTGCAGCGTTTTGGCCGATTGAGCATGTTGGATTGACGGTGGAGGCCATCGGTGTCGTTAGTGTTTTCCCTTGGGATAATTGGACTGTCCCTTCAACATGTGAAAATGGGGAAAACAGGGGAAAATGGAGTTATTTCCTTTCGCGCAGGCACAGAATGTACTAGCATGTTGGCTGTCGGGCTGAACCTTTGCAGTGTGTGGTGGGCAGTGTTTTGGCCCAGACGTAGGCAGTGTTAGGCGACAGTCCACAGATGTGCCTTCGACGCCTCTAGTTCTTTGTGAGGGTAAATGTCATTATATTAATACATTATGCTAGAGTCACACCACACCGACATCAGACAGTGACAGTCCGGGGTTTACTCTTGCCATGTCTTGTAAGTGCCTTATAGGATTCAAACATGGAGGAAATGATTGATGTTAAGGTGCTACATAAATAAATGTGACTCGACTTGAATGCTGTTCGGTCTGGTCCATCCAGCCTGTGTGTGGAGTGTAATGGTCTAAGTATTGGGCATGAGGGGTCTGCCTCCCGGGGCGGCTGAGGACCATCTCTGGGCTATTGATTCAATGCTGTGGCAGGCACAGAGCTTTTCGTTTAATGTTGCCGGCAGGCTTTTGAAGAGCTCACCAGGGCCAGTGACAGATTTGGGCTGGCTTTGAAGAAACGGCTCTTTTCAGGGCTGCAGAAAAATGATAAACTATCAGGTAATAAGATCAAGATAATGACAGAGAGACAGAGAGATGGGGCGAGATGGGGATAGTAAATGAGGAGGTATTGTCATGTTAACGTGAAGTCTGATTACATGTCTACAGCTCTTATGTACTAAATTGAATTAAGCACGTTTTGACTATGAAATAAAAGCAGCAGCCGTCATCCAGCCCACAGGGGAAGTTGTTCAAGTGTGGAGCAGTGCTCATGCCTTTAAGTCCTCTGATTGTTAATGCCCTGTGAAGTGTCTCCTCTCTTCTCTTCAGGAGATCTGACTACACACCCACCTATCTGCCCCCGTTCTCTCTCTCCCGCTCTCTCTCTCCCTCATTCTCTCTCTCTCTCTCTCTCTCTCTCTCTCTCTCTCTCTCTCTCTCTCTCTCTTTGTCTTATAGCCTGTTTTAGAATTCATGAGTGGCGCGTGCCCAATGGCGCGTACCACGGCCCCACAGATCAATTACTCTGCATTGGGCTCTATCAATCTCTCCCCCCCCTCTCTCATTCTCTCTCTCTCCCCCCCCCCCTGTCTCTCTCTCATCTGCATTGGGCTCTATCAATCTCTCTCCCCCTCTCTCTCTCTCTCTCTCTCATCTGCATTGGGCTCTATCAATCTCTCTTCCCCTCTCTCTCTCTCTCTCTCTCTCATCTGCATTGGGCTCTATCAATCTCTCTCCCCCTCTTCCTCTCATCTGCAAGTCCTGCCGGCTAAGAAGCCCATCCCTCGTAATGACACCCATGATTATTCATGAGAGAGTGAGAGAGGGAAAGAGAGAGAGTGTGTGTGTGTGTGTGAGAGAGAGAGAGAGAGAGAGAGAGCGAGAGAGAGAGAGAGAGAGAGCAATGGAGAAGAGGAACAGAACGAAATCCCAGCTCAGTAGGCTGAAGAGACATACTGTGTGTTTGCTGTTTCCATCCTCCTCTCTTGTCTTCGTTCCTTCTTTGCCACTTCTATGCCCACTATGTCACAGTGGTGGTTTGCCAAACTCAATTCCCCATCATCCTCAGAGACATCACAGTGTCAGTCTTAAGTTGGATGCTGCTTGTGTGCTTGATCAATGGAACTCTTTCATTGGGACAGTATTTCAAAGACCCTGATGTGCATGGGTAGAGTAATGCAAATAATGAATCTACAGTATGTGTATACATCACTTATGTATTAATGTTATTACATGTAGACCTCGTTTACATGTGCATGCATACACTTCAGACAGAAACCCAAACACCAGTCCACCACCTCTACAGATCTCTGCTGTCTGTGTGTGTGTGTGTGTGTGTGTGTGTGTGTGTGTGTGTGTGTGTGTGTGTGTGTGTGTGTGTGTGTGTGTGTGTGTGTGTGTGTGTGTGTGGTGCAAAGCTGGAACACATACAGCAATTAGCCTACATCAGTGCAGTAGTGTCATTGCTGTCAGTCAGTGACTCAGATGGCAGTGTTTGTGTGTGTGTGGGTGTGTGTGTGTGTGTATGTGTGTGTGTGTGTGTGTTTTGGGGAGATGCAGATGGTGCAGGGTGGAGTAGGACTGTGTGTGTGGGGGGGGGGGGGGGTGGGGGGTGGCGCTGCAGTCGATACAGTCAAGGCAGCTGGCGAAGCACCCCTACCCCCACCTCACCCCCCTCCATCCATAATGAATGGACAGCCCTGATCACAGTGAGTGGTCCCCAAACATCAATCTGTCTTCCATCCGCTCTAATGAAAAGCAGTTTTAAAGTCCAATTAGTCTGTAATATCTGTGTGTGTGTGTGTGTGTGTGTGTGTTCTTTGTGAAATCTTTTTCCATACATTTCTGTGTGTGATATAAATATAGGTGTTAAAGTAACATCCAGGAATTATAAATGCCTTCCCTTCGCTCATTGACTTCCCTTTGATTTGGTGCAACTGTCATACTGTCATATACATTTCAGCACTTACACGTGATATACATTTTTAACCATACTGACATGCAGCTCTTATGCCTACGCTTATCTAGACTGTGAGTATGTCACACTAAGAGTAAGAGAGCCCCTCATGTGATGTATGCTAGCGAGACAATAGGATATGAAACACATGATACCACTGGAAGGCTAAACGACATTTGCAAGCCAGTGCAACGTTTTTTTCCCCGCTTTGAGTGCCCTAATAATGGACATGAAAGAGATAATGGCTGTCACCGGCATCAGGAAATAGTGTCTATGTACGTGTGTGTGTGTGTGTGTGTGTGTGTGTGTGTGTGTGTGTGTGTGTGTGTGTGTGTGTGTGTGTGTGTGTGTGTGCTGCTGCCGCCATTCATATTTTAGCATTTTGTGGTGGGCATAGCCCTCTTCGCTCATAGTGCCACTATCAGTCAATTTCCAGTTTCCTCTTCCTCTCATAAGCCTTCCCCATAACTACGCTAAGGCACAAAAGCTGAAGTGCTAAGAGGAGGCTGGGCAATGAAGATGATTGTTTTAAAGATCCTATTCAGGGCTTTTGAGGGCTTTTGTGCTGGTGTTCCTCCAGAACAAATAGAGGTGTGAAGTTCAAACAAGAGAGCACTTCTGGGAGTTTCTCCTCAAAACCGCACAAACTGCACAAAGTGCACGGTCTTGTGAATTTAAAACTGTTAATTTTTATGTCAAAGCTCAAAGGGGGAAATAAAAGATAATTGCAACAAGTTAAGCAGTAATTGCTGTACTCCAGTATTCTTTTGTAGCACAGTAGTAGAGGGGATTATGTGCAGGGTTCCAGAACAGTAGATGGCCTGGCAGGAGAGCCTCTCTCGGGGCCTGCTGAAGTGATCTGCGGTTCTGACCAGACGCTGATCCTACTGTCCAAAAATGTGTGCGCTCCCTGTCGTGTTTTTTTTTTTTTTTAAACCTGGATGTCTTTCATAGAAGCGGAGGGGCAGGTCTGTGTCTGTCGCCTGTTGTTCGCCCAAATCTCATTAACAGGCGTTTCCCCCCGGCTCGTTCAAACAGAGGGCGAGGGGGGGGGGGGGGGGGGGGGGGGCGGGTGGACGCAGGCTCCGGCTCTCATAAACGAGAGCTTGGCATCGGCGCTCTAGAAAGCGGCACTTAGTGTTCTGACAGGCCACTATCGAGTGCGTCAGTGTGGCCTGTAAACAGTCATTAAAGCTGGCGCTCTGCGGCAGGCACCGTGTAAACAAATGACATAATACACACCCTGAGCGTGGGCACAGCGGGGCCTGGGCAGGCGATCCACTTCTGAGGGCAGCGAGTGGCGCGTCTGTCTGTCTCTCTCTCTCTCGCTATCTCTCCTCACTCTCTCTCTCTCCTCCCTCCCCTCTCTATGTCTGTGTCTCACATTCCCTCCCTTTCATACATCCCTCTCTTACTTTGTGGTAGGGCTGAACCTGTGTTGAGGCAGTTATAAAGGTGGGGGGTCATGATGGTCCAACAGCTGCCTGGTACCCCCACCCCTTGACTACCAACCCCCAAGAGTGACACATGACATCACTCTGCAGAAGATCAGGGTTTGGAGAGATGCACTTGTTGTAGACTCTGTGTGTGTGTGTGTGTGTGTGTGTGTGTGTGTGTGTGTGTGTGTGTGTGTGTGTGTGTGTGTGTGTGTGTGTGTGTGTGTTTGTGTTTGTGTTTGTGTGCGTGTTTGTGTATGTGCGAGCGGTTAGACTTGCAAAATCAATTCTGTATTCTCAGATACAGATTAAGAAGGTGCGGTAGCTCTTCTACCTGACGTTTTCATTTATACCTCTCCTGAGGTAATTGCGTATGTCTCGAGCAGAGAAAGGATGAATGTGAAATTCAAGCCTGGGTCTAGAACAGGAATGATTGATCTTTTCTCCAGGATCTTTGTGGGTTTTTTTCACCCATTTATACAATGTTCCCCAAATGAAAAGTGCTTGTGAGAGAAGATAACCCGAGAATAGATCAAAAGCAGTTGAGTAGTAAACAAAGTCTTCCACTGTCTTGACATCTTTTTGATTAAATTGAAATATGTTCCTTTTTGTTGTCTCCGAAATCCTAAATAGTTTGACAATATGCTTTAGCTTCACTTTTTTTGTATCTCTCTCTCTCTCTCTCTCTCTCTCTCTCTCTCTCTTTCTACCCCCCCCCCCCCCCCACACACACACACACACACACACACACACACACACACACACACACACATATGCTCACTCTCTCTCTCTCTCCGTCTCTCTATCTCTCTATCTCTCTATCTCTGATCAAACTGTCTTCAGAAGTTTTGCCAGTGATGAGGTTCTATTCGGCAGCCTCCATTAATGAGTTCCCGAGAGTGGTCTCGACCAATCAGAGGCCTCCCCAGACTCCCTGGCTGCCTGCTAATTGGCCAGCCTGGTGTGAGAGCCTGCTACAGCAATTCTATCGTCCAGCAAAGCTTTGTTGATGTTGACACACACACACACTCAAACACAGACACACACGGACACAGAGTTACACACACTGTCATACAGCTGTATGTCAAAGATCTATTTTTAAACCCTTCTCTGCTTTTGCCACGAATGTTAACTGACTGAAACCTGGATGTGTCGTTCCTTGAGAGAAAGAGAGTGTTTTAATCATTGTAGACGTTACATTGTGTTAGAGTCAGCATTGTTGGTTGTTCGAATGAAATGTAAATAATCACAGAAAAATATACAAATCTCTTGGAAATCTGATGCATTCTATAAGGAATGATTGGAGCACTCTCCTCCCTCTGCATGTTCCACTGCAGTCAGTGGTGTTGTTGAAGCTGTATTACAGCTCCCCCTACTGGTGACATTAGTAGTGACTCAAAAATCCCCCTCCTGACACATCACAGAATCAGAATCAGTTTTATTGGCCAAGTAAGTTAACTCACACAATTAATTTGTACATAGCAATATACACCCAAAATACAGATTATATAAAAGACGAACAATATACATAAGGTGCAGGGTGGTAGTGCAAACCACAATAATGTACATATAATCAATAATGTATGGGAATGAAAAGGTGTCGCATGAGTATTTGCACAGTATGTAAAGCAGGGTGTAATAACTATCTAAAGAAACAAAAGTGGCTATGGCATAGCAGATAATACTGGTCAGCAATTCATGAGGGTGATAGCATTCGGAGAGGCTCCGAATTGCTCCTGCATATGGTAGTTTTGGTAAACAGGATTCTGTAGCGTCTGCCGGTGGAGAGGACTTGCAAAAGGGTGTGACCAGAGTTTGAGAATTCTGTTATGGTTTTCCCTGCCAATTTCCTGGTTTTTGAAGAGTACGAGTCCTGAAGGGTGGGCAGGGGAGCAGTTCTGACGGCGCCCAGATCACCAGCCGTTCAACCTCACACCGGTAAACAGCTCGTCACCATCTTGAATGACTCAGATGACTCAGATCACAGCATTGCCTTTACCTATAATGAGATCAGTGAGGCTTTTTTTACTGGCTTGAAACTAATGACTAACTGTTTTCTCACTTGATTAGACAGCCAAGCTGAGAGAATTTTATCTCATAGTTAAATATTTTCTGGATCCCCAGAAGGGTTACTGCTAGACATGCGTTCAGTTGGTACATGAACTGTTCTGTGTTCTGTGGAGGTCAACCACATGTGTGATGCCATATTTACCTCATAAACCCCCACACACTTATCCTGGGAAAGCCTTCCAAGCCAATTTCCAAGTGTGTTGCGTGGAGTTTTGGATCAGGTGATTGGGAATCTTCTGAGGATAAACTGCAGGCATTGATGACAGCCTTAAGGAATTTCTCCTCCATCTTAAAATAAATCTGACCATTTATCTGTCTCGGCCTCTTTGACACCCCGCCAAAACAACCCTAGGGCCAGCTGGCAGGAGGTGTGAGGCAGCGGGGTTATTCCTTACTCTCCCTTCACACACAGCCACATACACTCACTCACACACACACAAATACACACAAACACATGCATACACATACATACACACATGCACTCACACACATATATACACACACACACAGCCACGTATACTCACTCATACACACAAACACAGACGAACACAGACTCTTGAACTGATGATACTTGGAGAGATGACGAAGGTAGTGTGAGTCCAGGCCATCATCCCGCAGGTTGTGAGACTTTCTTTATCCAGTCCAGAGAGGTCCAACTCAGGTGGGAGTCAGATGTGACCTCTGTGTCCATTGTCCATTTTTTATAAAGTAGACAGATGGGAGTGCAAAATGGTTGTCCAGTCCTGTGTGTGATAAATGCGTGTGTGTGGGCATATGTGTGTGCGTGTGTGCGCGCGTGCGTGTGTGTGCATATGTGTGTGTGTGTGTGTGTGTGTGTGTGTTTCCCCTGAGACTCCAGCAGTGCCACTTCAGCCTCTTCAGCTGAAGGTGTGTGTTGTGAAGCACAGAGCTGGGTCAAACTCTGATAAAGGAGTACATGAAGGAGTCCTCTGGGTCTGCCCTTGAGTTTCCAGGCTGTAAGAGATGCTACAGTGATGCTAGCTGCTAGCACAATTCTGTTTATGGGTTTATGCCACAGAAACATACACATGAGTTGGAAAAGTGAAATAATAAAATGTATAGGAAAGGCTTGAATGGACTTCTGTAGAATATTCTTATTCATTATTTATTTCTGTACAATTTTGCTCATGTTCTGGCCTGTATGTATGTATGTGTGTGTCTGTGTGTGTACGTGTGTACGTGTGTACGTGTGTGCTTGTGTGTGCGCACAAGTGAGTGTCTGTGTGTGCATGTATGTGCACCTACACATGCATGTGTGTGTGTGGGTGTGGGTGTGTGTGTGTGTGTGTGTGTGTGTGTGTTCATGTGTGAGTATTTTACACTTCCCCTGGTCCTATATCAGTCTAAGTGATTGGGTGACAAGCTACTTTGTTTTAAGTAGTCTTACTGTGGCAAACTGATGGTCTACACTGACAAAGTCATCCTAGTCTGGCTCTCTGTCACACTCCCCTGTGATTTATGACTGTGTGTGTGTTTGCTACGGTATGTGTGTGTGTGTGTGTGTGTGTGTGTGTGTGTGTGTGTGTGTGTGTGTGTGTGTGTGTGTGTGTCTGCCAGAAGGCTCCCAGATGACCAGAGGTGAGAGAGTTGGGATGAAAAAGAGGTGTGTGGCGTCAGCAGCTGTGATGTGATTCAAGAGACCCAGTGTGCCTGTCTTCTGCCAGCCCCTTCCAGCTGCCATACACACACACACACACACACACACACACACTCACAGACATGCATACACATATGCATGCACCAGATCTACATATGCACAAACAAAAGCCATTTAAATACTCTCACTTGCTGGTGCTCACACACACACACACAGACACACACAAATGCATGCATAGTTATGCATAAATGTGTTCCTCTTCCCAGTGTGACTCTCATTCTTAAAAACACACACACACACACACACTCAGGCTGTCCCTGAGGAACCGTATTTCACACTGTGCCTTCACACCTCTCCTCGCTCTCTTTGCTACCATTCCTCATCTCCCGGTATCCATGGAAATCAGATTAGCGGTGTTGTGATGGCGATTTGGGCCGTCATTGATGGGGTCTATTCCAGAGCTTGCATGGAGCACTGCTTCCCTCATACTCCTGCCCCGAGGTAGCTCTCCACTCAGTAACACACTGTTTATTTACCTTATGACGGGGAATCATTTCCTGTGAACTCACCACTGAGACACTGCTGGTCTGGCCCAGTGAGTGTGTGAGAGCAACACTGCAAAGAGCTTTGAATCTGAGAAGAGATGGGACAAGACATGATCAGATCACTGACTGATAATGACAATTTACAGTGCAGATTCTCTAAGACAATGTTTCTGAGACTGTGCTAACGAAGGTGGACCTGAGTAATGGGCTTGTGTAGAGCGCACACAGGGGTGAGTGTGAGCGGTGTATTGGTGTGTCTCAGGTGGGGCGTGGGAATTATTCCCCACGTTGCCTGGAACTGTGCCAAGTGAATGTTTACTCAAAGCCAGGGGGCTTGGTATTGGAAGGGTTAGCTGCACCGTGATGGTTTTTAGAAGCAAAGCCGAACTTGAGCTAATCGGGGACACCACCTGCTAGAGGCATCCCACTCTGAGAAATCCCATTATCGCTAATCCTGTAGCCAACTAAGAGCGCACGGGGGCTAGTGAGCACACACACTCACACTCACACACACACACACACATACACACACACACACACACAGCCTCTAAGCCCTCAGCACACAATCGGGCTCATTAATGACACACACACACACTCAGGCACCTGGCAGTCGTGTGGAACCGATGCCTTGCCACCTTGGCGATAGGGACATAGCCGAGGGTGCCAGAGAAGGCCAGGGCAAACTTCCAGGAAGTGATTCATCCCTCCAGTGACCAGCGTGAGGATACCGATGCCTCTCAGGTAAGTCAGTCACTCCTGGGCCACGCCTGTTGAGCGCCGGAGGACCAGGTCAGCCCAGCTTTATTTATAACACACTGTGAATCGTGCGAGTACTGGCTAGCTTGCGTGTGCTGTCAAGGGTGCTCAGGTTATGGTTGCCCAGAGTGGACCCAGTAGACCTTATTGTTCACTAGGAATAGCAGCTAGCAGCAAGAATTGAGTGCTTAAGTTGTGGTTGTGCTGAGCAAGGCTGGCTGTGTTTGTGACCTTTCATCTAATTTTTCACTTCCTGTATCAGTGGCCATGTTTCTTGTAATCCCCTGTGGTTATATCCTGGGATAGTCTAGGGAGAAGGTTTTGGCAGTGCTGCATCTGGGAGGGGGGTGGTGTTTGGGTCAGAGTACCTGTACCCCCTTCTCTCTACCATCCTTCTCTCCTTCTGCTGCTGCTGCTGTTGTAGCGTGTAGCTAGCCTCACTCTCTCTATCAGTTGGCTGTGTGAGCCAAACAAATACTGACCTTGCAACACTGCATCACGAGCCAGGACACAGACACAGGCACCATCAGCGGACACTGCTGATTAGAGCAGAGAGAGAGAGAGAGAGAGAGAGAGAGAAAGAGAGGAAGAGAGTGAGAGAGAGGGCAAGAGGGAGGAGACTGGGACAGGGGGTGGGGTTAAAAAGAGAGAGAGGAGAGGAGAGTGGCGGGGGGAGGGATGAGGCAAGATAGAGCGAGAGAGAGAGTGAGCTAGAGAGGGAGTGAGAGAGAGAGAAGAAGGGAGGGGGCAGAGAGAAGGCTGGGCCCATCTCCTCCTCCTCCTCCTCAGTGCTCTAGTTGACCGAGGCGATTAGCGAGGGAGGCGCTTGGGATCCAGGTCTATGAGGAGCTCCAGCTGAAAAGCCCAGCTGTGCACCGTTCCAGCGCTCCGCTCAGCTGCCGGGTGCTGCCTCGGTCTGCCTCTGTGTCTGCCTCCGTCTGCACAGCAGCGTGGCTTGGCTCGCTCGCTCGCTCTAACCCCGTCATCTGTGATCTTCACATACCAGAGCTGAAAGTGACGTGACGCTTGTGTGGGGTGTGTGTTGTCAGCTGGAATACAGAGTGAGTGAGTTTAGAGGTAGGTCTTGGGGAGCATGTGTTTTTGTGTGTTGTTGTTTGTTGTTGTTGTTTTGTTGTTGATATTGTTAAGCCTCCTCTGCAGCAGCAGCATGCAAGGCAGGCGTCTAGCAGGGCAGAATGCAGCACTAGCAGCTGTCGGGGCACGTAGTCTTTTTCTCTCTTTTCTTTCTCTCCCTCCTCCTCTCTCTCTCTCTATCTCTCTCTCTCACTCTCTCCGTCTTTCGCTGCCTCTCTCCTGTAGTCTGATGTCATCCTGACTGATGCAGTGTTGCTTAAGGACACAGTGCTATTTGCTTAGTACGCTGAACAGGCAGACAGAACAATCCTGGAGCCTATAGAGCGTTCATTCATACGAAAGAGAAAGAGAAGGATTGAGCACGATATGTAGAATACATAAAGATAAAGACTGAAAGACTTAGAGATGGAGACACACAGAAGCTTGACTTTGAGTTTCCTTCATTTCCAATGGAGAGGAATTGCAAAATCTATAGTAAACAGGTATTATAAAAAAAAAAATAGATAGACAGAGAATGTAATAGAAAGAGTCTCTGCTGGTCTGTGACGGTTTATACGTGACGTAACACTGGTGTAGTGCTGAGGGTGCGCTGGCTGTTTGTGTTCCTACTGCTCGGGTTCCCTCCGAGTTCAGCATGGGGTTCTGCAGAGTTTGGGGAAGGGAACAGACTCATTGCTTTGATCTGGTATGCAGTCCTGTCCTGGGATGGTGTTTTTTTACCGCGCTGGTGCATATGGCTGGCGTCAGCATGTTCAGCAAAATGATCATGTGCCTGAGCTCCCCTGTTCCTGTTTAAGGAAGGGGAAACGTGTACAGTACCTATGCATCTGTTCTCTTTCTCTCTCTCTCTCTCTCTCTCTCTCTCTCTCTCTCTCTCTCTCTCTCTCTCTCTCACACTCACTGTGGGCTCTAAGACTTTTGTAATGTGAATGCCTCTCTGATCTTCCCTATCATTCTTTCAGATATTTTATCTCCAAACTTTTGAAGCGCATGGATACACAGCTCATCCTTTGCCTCCTACCTTGTTGATACCTGTCGGTGCATATAAGGCCTGAATCATGAGAGAATCTCTCTGGTACCCAGACACACTATCTCTCTGGTACCGAGAGACACTATCCGTTTTGCCTTTTCTTTTTTTGGGGGGGTGGGCTTTTTGTTTTTGTCTCAGAGGGGGAAGGATCAGTTGAGTAAGATTATGAGGAGGTAATCTGGAGTTGTATCAGATAATGCAGAAAAAACGACAAAATCCTTGGTGCTTACGAATCAGGATCGTCTGGGCTATGCCGCCGGGAGGCTTGTGTAGTTTTGTTTTTTTAAATCAGACAAAGCTGATTTCTTCTCCGGAAACCTTTTTTGGGGGGTTTAGGGTCCATCATGGCAGAGGGACTAGGCAGCGGGGTCGGTCCTGTAGCATCCTTCTGCTTGAGTGTTTGCACCGAATTTCTCCTGTGTCATGTCTCCAGGGACCAGGTCCGAGTTCACTTCCAGACGACTAGCTCCAAACACATTTCTCGTGTGTCATGTCTCCAGGGACCAGGTCTGATTTCACTTCCAGAAGACTAGCTCCAAACACAAGACCTGGTCGGAGTTCACTTCCAGATGACTATCTCCAAATACAGTGTCCTCCTTTTCCTCCCTCATGCGTAGTCAAAACATTATGGCTTTTTGTTTCCCAGTTCCGAGCTGTGAAGACATCGGTGTTTTGTTTTTGCCGGCGCCCTCAATGTACATGTAAACATTCAAAGTTCAAGACTTGTGGCTTGGGCTCCCACCCATGAATGCATCCGTGTGTTGGTGTCTGTGCCCGGCGAGCCACTTAATCACAGCCCTGAACACTTAAAAGCGTCAACTATGCAACAGCGTTCAGGGTACCATCCACACACACACACACGCTCATCCCAGAGCAGTCACTGAGTTCTCCTGTGTGTGAGTCATCCCCACAAGCCTTAACAGCTCCCTAATAGCGGTCACTCAGTTACCTAAGTGGTGGTTTCTCCTGAGCAGAGCGGTTGACTCAATTC
Source organism: Sprattus sprattus (assembly GCF_963457725.1). Lineage (NCBI taxonomy): Eukaryota > Metazoa > Chordata > Actinopteri > Clupeiformes > Clupeidae > Sprattus > Sprattus sprattus. Next base: position 23,512,676 of record NC_137908.1, on the reverse strand, counting down.
TGAATGTGCCGACAAAAGAGAATGACACCCCACCTGTTTTCCCCCAACAGCACTTTTCAAAAGAAGAGGTGTGTTCAGTGTGGCTCATACATGTGGTTGTGTGTGATGTCTTCACTGCCTTCTTTGTAATATGTACCCTAATGGGGATATTAACACATGGACATTGGGATACATCTCAGTGGTTATCCTAGAAGCTCTGTCCTTTGGGTAATTGCATTGATATGAATAAGTGCTTGTTATTCTACTTGAATAGCTGTAATGGAATTATAATTATCAATGACTTGGGTGGTCTGAGAATCATGTTGGTGTAAACACAGTAATCTATTCATGATTGCATTCATTAACGTCAGTTAGAGAAAAGCACTTGCTAACATGAGCAAAGTACTGTTTGTGCTGTTATCTGGAACTCCATGTTAAGCACTCATTTATTTAAATGTAATACACAATACTAGATAAGAGCCGTTGTCTACAGTATCCTAACATTTAGTTGAAAGGCATTTTGCGCTTTCCATAAATGGATTCTGAAAGTGGAATTTGAAAAGTCTGCCCGTGGATTACCAGTGGATTCTCCGAGTGGGAGGTCGATGACTGTAGAACCCATCCCTAAATCATGCCGATGAGTTTTCATCCCTCTTGGCACCAACTTAATCCCAAATGTTTGATAATCCCTACGTCCTCATATTTAGTGTGTCAGGTTTAGAATGAATAATGTGTTTCAACATGCTTTTGTTCTCCCTCTTTTGCGTTTTGGTAAGCCTGGAACAGATAGAATAGCTCACTCTTGTGGAAAAAAAATACTCTTCATCTTGTGCTACTGGAGGAAAGATGACTAGCCTATTCAACAAACCTTAATGGCTATAACTAAGAGAGAAACCAGAAGAACCGTTCTGTGTTCTACACAGCTTTTGTTTCTAAGAATGCGTGCCGCTGCTTCTAGCCATACCACCTGTGCCACAACCCCAACTCATACTAGCACAGCCTGGTGGCAGTGACCAGAACAGTATTTAAGGTCTTCTTCAGCCCTGGTGCTTGAGCCCTGGTGCAGTGAAGACACTGAGGGATTCTTTGTCCATTGGACCATTGTATGACTGGGACTCTCCACTGATGAGGAGGCCAACAATCTGCTCCTGGCTCCTCCACTGGCTCTTCCCATTGGCTCCTCCATTGGCTCTTCCCATTGGCTCCTTGGGGGAACTGACCTCGGTGCAGTTTCACAGCCACTCCAGCTTCTGGTCCAAGCCTGGTTGTAACCTAGAGGAAAACTGGCACTGGTGGCTGAGATATTTGGAAGTTGATGCACAAAATTTACGTTTAATAATGTAGGAAAGTATTTTTACTCTGTATATGGATTTTTTATTGTATTAAAATAAATTGTTGTTTGTTATTACTGATACCAGAAAACAACAATGATATACACAAACCCAAACCAAGTCTGTCATAAAAACTGCTTGTAAAAGTCCAGGTATTTACTGTCTCATTAAAGACACTCTGTTGTGCTGGTGCCTTGGAGTTGAACCCTGTGTTTTCCTGACTTTAGCCAAGGAAAGGGTGAGCTGCTTTTTCCCTGTGTAGCTGTGGAAAAGCTTCCATTCCACCCATGCCCCTACTGTGCGCTTGCCAAGCTGCTCCTGGGGCTGACTGCTGGTGAACCGGGTTGTCTTTGTCTCGTGGAGATCAGATCCACGTTCTAGAGTCTCAGTGTGGCTGTTTGCAATAGAAACCCTCCATGCATACAGTCACCTTGACAGGTAGAGAAAACTAATTTGGTTTTCAGTTTGCTCTGGGAAGATATTTATTTGGCTTCTTTGGCCCCTAAATTCATGAATTAGTTTTGATCCATTGATCTGTCTTGGACATTGTAGTGGACATTTGTAGAGGAATTGTAGTAGTGTCTTTAATGGACATTTGCCACTTGTTTAGTTGTTTGTGCTGTCAATAAATAACCAGAAGATAATCAATGCAATATTTGCAACATCCTGCACATTCCAGGAAGGAAAACAAATCCTTGTTAAATTGGACACTCTGTTCCTTTTGGAATTTGGAACCTTGGAATTGGGAACTTGGAACATCTAAAGAGGAATTCCACAGCAGTGCGTGTCATGAAAACAAGGCAGAGGGGGGTCATTAGGACTGGCTGGGTCTGGAGGAGCACACAACCTGTGAGTCACCACCTGGCCATCTGTCAACGTGGCCACAAGTGAAGACACATGTGTCCCGATGGAAACCCCCTTCCTCAAACCCCCTCAACATCCAGATACAGAGACTTTTTGCATTTCTTAGTTTAACAGAAACATTTACTCAAAGAGATTTAAGTAAAAAATATATAATAGGAGATAATAGAGAATGCAAATCTATAGGGTGAAGTGTGCCATCCCCCACCCTTGATCTCTACTGTCAGTCTTGGCTGTGGTTGAGAGACTGCCAGGGCCGGAGGTTATGACAGGAAAGTTACGTTTAGTGGCATTGCATCTCTCCTGCTGCCAGAGCTCCAGCAAATGTGCTTTGTTTGATTGATGGTAATATGCCACTGTTGAGTTCCAACTTGTGGAAGGGCTCCAGATATAACTGACAGATGCACTGCGTAGTGCTGGCTGTAGGAATGAGTTTTCAGAAATGTATTGTCTGTGTTTCTCTGCCGTGTGTGTGTGTGTGTGTGTGTGTGTGTGTGTGTGTGTGTGTGTGTGTGTGTGTGTGTGTGTGTGTGTGTGTGTGTGTGTGTGTGTGTGTGTGTGTGTGTGTGTGTGTGTGTGCGTGCATGTGTATGTGTTTTTGTTGGCAAAGGTGGGTTTTGTGTGTGTGTGTGTGTGTGTGTGTGTGTGTGAATGTGTACCATGTGACCTTGTCTGTGAGGTGAGAGAATGAAGGAATGAAAAGAGAGAGAGCACAAGTAAGAGAAAGAGAGACAGAGAGTGAAAGAGAAAGAGCGCCGCAGGGAAGGGAAGGTTTCAGAGAAGTGCTCGAGCACGTCTAGTTTGTCAACACCTGACAGGCCATTTCAGCTGCCCGTTGAGAGGACATGTTGAGACGCACCATTTACAATACCTGCCCTCAGGCCCCAAAGAGGAAGCAACAAAAACAACAATAATAATAATAACAATAAACGTTACCAGAACAATAACGTTCCAGAACAATAACGTTCCTATTCCAGAATCTGAGCCAATGTCATTTTGTATGTTCTGGGGGAATATTATTCTAGTTTCAGCATTCCTCTGCTGATCCAACCTGGCAAAGAGCAGATAAAAGCAAACATACATGGAATGAGTGGCATGCCATGATGTCTGCTTGCGTGGGTGAAGACATTTTCCAAACAATATGTTCCCCCTTCAGGCTCAGTGGAGGCTTCTCCTGAGAAATCACGTTGACAAACACATCCCGTAATTCCACGTTTGAGAAAGCCATTGTCTGTCTGTACTTGTGTGGTCGTGGATGCGTTTTAGGTGCTGAGTGCTGCCTTTCCATTTATGAGACTGAACATTTGTGATGTGTTAATAGAGCATTGTAAGTGCATGAGTAATGTCTCTACAGGCAGGGTTGTTTGTGACCACACTCTCTCCCGTTGTGCCATAATTGCAGATCAAAAACAAAATCAAAATCGCCTTCTTAAATCGTTTGGACTGATTTATCATTCAGCTGTGGTTTGTGTGTGTGTGTGTGTGTGTGTGTGTGTGTGTGTGTGTGTGTGTGTGTGTGTGTGTGTGTGTGTGTGTGTGTGTGTGTGTGTGTGTGTGCTTGGCTGCATCCCTTGTGGAAGGCAAGGCGGCATTCAGTTGAATTGTGCACTAATCACGTTACACAAGCTATTTTGGGAAATGTGGTGCCCTTGCCTCTATCCAGGTGTCACGCCCATCTGTAGAGGAAATGGACACCTCTAAGCTAACCGCTGCTCTGGGGCCTGCTCTGTGCCGCCGAATATAGCCGTGGATGCTGCGTGGTCAGGTCTGGCCCTGGTGTGGCTCAGACTCGGCTCTGAGTCTTGCCAAATTGGCGCTAGATTAGGGCCACGCGGGTCAACATAAGTCCAGGGTCAGATGGCGTCTATGGAGCCACTGTGGAAAGAAAATGTGTTTTGGCAGAACCAAGAACAAACAGCTTTAATGAGGTTCTTTGTTAGGGGAAGGAGAGAGCAAGACCGAGGAAAGGCCTGAGATGAAGGAGGATATCCTCTGACTGTCTGATGCATCATGTTTTCAAAACATCTGGCCTGCTTCTCTGGTAAACGCCAAGAGAGAAAGAAGGAAGCGAGGGATGGATTGAAGACTACAAGAAGAGGGACAAAGAGAGCCAGACAGCCAGAGGGGAGGAGAGGGAGAGATAAAGAAAAAGAGTGGCAGTGTGTTTGCCCCCAGGGGTATTTATATTTATCTGGAGTCGCCACTCTCCCTCACGTGCCCCTGATGAGCAGTGGGTCAGGAAGATAATTATGACCAGTGCAGCAGCACGCTGATTTGACTCACACACGGATGAGTCATCCATCAGCCCAGGCTCATGCAGAGCGAGGCCTCGAGGGGACGGAGATCAGTGGGCACCCTCCAGCGCGTGGCACACAGCCTCCCTGGAGCCTAATGACTCTGCGTCTGTATTGGCTGTATGGCAGTGTGTTTCTCCCTCTGTGCTGGTCTTAACAACCTTTTGTTCATCATCGTGTACTAATATTTAGAGGCATCCCTCTGCAGTGAAATGAGTTTTCATCTGTTTTTACACTGGTTCCTTGAAAGCAGATGTCTCCCTCTTTTGCTTGCTTTTGCAGTCTTACTCAACTCTTGCCGATATTAAAGAGGTCTAACTGTTTGGTATGTGGGATGTAAGACTAAGACAGATTCCTGTCTCAGCTTGTGTCCGCATAGCCTGGAGGAGTGTTACCCGTCCAGCACAAACAGGGGGGAGTCTCACACACTTAAGTAATCTCTGACAGCCCCTGAAGCGAAAGGTCAGTGGCAACTTTTGCGTAATGAGAGAGGCTCTTCCGTACCGTACATGGACGTGCAGAACACACCCTTTAAAAATACTTCTCCCTGCCCTATAAACCTGGAAGCACCCAAGCCCAGAAGTGTTGGTATGCAGGGAGAGAGAGCTTGCAAACCCGCTTCATGGCGCCCATAAAGGTTAATGCTGACAGCTCCCAGATGCGACTAGCCTCTTGCGTAATTCAAAAGTTGCATGAGAACATGCAAAGTGTTACAACCAGCTACAAATTGTTTATTTCAATTTAAAGCCGAGCTGGCACGTTTTTAATGGACGGTTATTAGCCGTTTTCATGGCGTGTTGCTAGGCATTGGCTCTGTTTACATGTTTTGTTTAGAGAGTGAACTAAAATGCATATGGACAAGTACAGTGAGTTTGCTTCCCACAGAGCAGGCAGATATTTTCCTGTGTCAATGTTATTGTATGTATTTTCTACACTGTGTCTGGGCTATGGTCTTTTTCGTAGAGATTCATCTGGCATTTGAAAGCAGAGCTTGTCAATCTGTCTCCCTCCTCAAGGTTTCTCTCTATTTTGTCTCTAATGCGCAATGTGAGATCAAGTGTTTTAACTTGATGTGTACGGCTCGCATGAATCACTTAGATGGTGTTTGACCTTTAGATTCCTCCTTGTCCTCTTGTCTCTTAATGCATGAAATCTTCTCAGCACCTTCTTATTATTGTCAAACATTTCTGTGGAACAGCCACATTAATGCGTGCCATACAAACTCATTGGTATTCATGAACTGAGTGCCAAATCCAATTTGAAATAATTTCGCACTGTGTCACCCTTGAAATTGCAGTTCAGTTTGGGAAGGGGATGCTAAGAATCATAATCATCTTGAATATCGTCTTTGCCTATGAATGCTATCTTTTGTCAGAATAAATATTAAATGACATCATCAGCAAAAGTGCAAATATACTGCACCTTTATCCCATGTGGCGTATTAGTTGTTCCTATTTTCATAAAATGATGTGAGACAACATTACTGACAGCATTTCGAACAGATAGGTGCTGCAGCGTATATCGAGGGCTTAATCCTCCTACAAGGAACTGATTTTAGACAATTCAGGTTAATGTAGAACAGATGCAAGAATTATTATGTAACATGGAGTTCCGTTTAATCTGTTAACCACAGCCATTTTTTTTTTTTTTTAATGCTTATCATATTGTAGTTCCTGATTGTCTTGTTTTGAGAGTGCCAAGTTATTGATGGTGTGGAGCAGTGAGGAAACAATCGTGCTGTCGTTGGGGGAAACGCCCAGCGGTTATCTTGCTCTGCTCTGCGTTTCTCTATTCGCTCCCATAGATAGGAAATGATCTGCAGAACCCATCCCATGCCAGAGATCCAATTTTATCGCTCATGGTCTTTCATATGCAACATTCCATTGGTGCTGAAGAGAAATGGCCATGACTGCGAAGTGGCCCGTACAATGGAGGGGCTCACAAAGGAATTGTGGGTGAAAGTTACCATATGCGGTAAAAAATAAAATGGATTGTTTGAACTGCCACCTATTCAGACTCAAGATTGCTTCCACAGAAAGGGGCAGATCATTCTTTCCCCATATCTTGGTCTGTCTCTTTTATTTGTCTGTCCCTCTAGTTTTCTGCCTCTCCTTCTCTCGCTTTGTCTCCCTCTACCTCTCAGCCTATCGTTCTCTCTTCCTGTTCTGCTCTCTCCATCTCTGTCCTTCTCTCTGTCTCTCTTTGCCTCCCTCCCTCGAGGTCTTTACTCTTTTTCTCTATGCCTTGTCATCCGGTTTGCACACATGCAGAACGGATGATAATGAAACTCTCCCCCTCTCCTTTCTTCCAAGATTAGGGCCTCCCTCTCACCCTGTTAGCTACTGGATTGTTCCTGGCCTACCTATGTGCAGGAACGAGGCTTCTCCATTGACAACCGGCTAACCAAAATGAATGGTTGACATTCGCGGTCCGGCACTTCACGACAGCCTACTGCAACGCACAGACATGCTTTTACGGTGTGGGACTTGCATTCTTTCAATCCGAATAGATATAAGTGCTGGAATTCATGAGATGCGAGACACATACTAAGAAAAATTATACTGTTTCTTGTTAAAGCAGACACCGTTTTTTACCCTTTAGCTAATTGTCAGGTTTGGCCCCATCTTCCCTGTGTAGGGAGTGTGTTAGCGGCTAATGGCTCTCTGGGTCACCCTGAGTCTCAGAGGGCACTTTCATGTGGGCCTGTTGTGTCTAATGAAACCCAAGAACGGGGCTGATCTCTATCTGAGTGACATATTTAGCCCTGAATCAGACAAACCCATCAGCTGTTACACAACCAGGGAACACACCCTCTTCCTTCACCGTGACACACACACACACACACACACACACACACACACACACACACACACACACACACACACACACACACACACACACACACACACAAAGTCGTCATGCCTCTGGTTCCAACACTTCTGCATTTCAGTCAAGCCCTGACACTCTAAGACACACTCCAGCACACACGGAGCAGAAAGGCATCCTTCACGCTGAGCCAAGTCAAACAGCATCCGCGACACGACACTAGCTGGCGCTAGCACAGGTAGCGGTGAAGAGGCCTGCCCTGGGAGGGGTTCTGTGCCACTCAATAGCCTCAGTGTCTGGTCTGAGAGTGCCCTCCCTCCCTCCTTCAGACGCTCGCTAACTCCCTCTCTCGCCTTTTGCCAGATGGGTAGATAAGCCAGGCTTCGCCTGTGCCCTCGCCAGGCAGCGCACTCCTTAAAGGAGAGCGAGAGAGAGAGAGAAAGAGAGATTGAGAGAGAGAGAGAAAAAGGGAGGCTAATCGTAGTTTGTTAACGGATCCTGTGGCACTGTCTCCAGGTCCTCTCTTGACCGTCTGAGTGCTGAATTAAGCTGCCGGCAGATCTCAGCGAGGTAGGTCCTGAAGAACTCTTCTGCTCTCATTACTCACTGACAAAAAGGTCTCAATTTATTTAACTTCAAGCTCTCAAAATTGCATTTTTGACATTTGAGTTTTTATGTGCCTAGTTACTTGCAGTTTAAGACATTACTTATGCCACAAGCAGTTGAGGAAAGTCTACTTCTATTCGTGAGTGAAGATATTTGAAACTTGATGCTGTGTTCAAGTCTATGAAATTATATTGGACTGCATGGAATCTAAAACTGTCTAAGTCGTGATGAGGATCGCAGGGAATTCTCAATGTGGAAACACCCTACGTGTCAGCATGTGCTGCCAAGAGATACGACCTGAGAAGTGAAGCTACTGACTAGGGTGACTGAAGTGCATGTCAGTAACTTTGTTCTTTCAGAAGCATTTGTTTTAATTGAATCCAGTCGAATTGAATTGAATTGAATAATGATACACCAGTAGTAATTAGTTAATGGATAAGACTGGAAAACCACAACTACAACAGTTTAGTAATGCCCAACAGTGACTATATCTGTGTTGAAAAGTTGACTCTGATTCCTTTTCTATTTAGATGTGTCTTATTTGCCTGTTATGCAGTAGCACTGAATGCAGAGAAGCCCCTTAAGGTCACTCCACAGGTCAGGGCAAGGCAACAACCCCCCCCCCCCCCAAACACCCCAAACTAAAATAAGAACTTAATGTTCTGCAGTGGGGTAAAACAAGCTTGTCCTGTGACGTGACTCTTCCCCTCAGTAAACATAGCCTGCAGGGCCCTCCCTTTCATTTCCTATCAGCAGAGATCTTGTCAAACTATGTGCAACACGTGCATTTAAGTGTGAACCCCGCACTCTGTGTCAATTCTCTCTCTCTCTCTGTCTCTCTCTCTCACTCTCTCTCTCTCTCTCTCTCTCTCTCTCGGTTCCTCTTCTCATTCTCATGCTTTGGCTCTCCCTTCTCTCTCTGTTTCACAATCTGTCTATCTAAGCTCCTTGACTATGATATGTGGCTGGTCAGAGAGAGTCAGTCCTTCAAAGGTGGAATGCAGATCCCTTCTGCCCTGTGTGTTGATGGGGTGTGATGGGGGGTGTGATGTCAGCTTGCTTAAGCGTCTGATGCGATTCATCTTTGAGGGTGAGGGAAGAGCCTTGGGCCAAGCAGGTCAATGCTCTGTTAGGGTGGGAGGAGAGAGAGGCCAACGCAGACACACACACACACACACACACACACACACACACACACACATAAACTCTTTGTTGCTCACGCATTCACACAAACCTTAGGCCACTGATGTATCTCGCTCAATGTCTTGTTCGTTTGCCCTGCGACACACAAACACACACACAAACACGGAAGGTAATCTAGGAATCTAGCCATTAGCGATTGTGTCTACTAGAATGATGGCCAGCTCTGGAGTGGCTCTGCCTGACACATTTACACACATATTTACACACACACACACACACACACACACACACACACACACACACACACACACACACACACACACACACACACTAGGACTCTAACCATTAGCGATTGTGTCTAGAATGATGGCCAGCTCTGGAGTGTCTCTGCCTGCCACAGATACACAAACACACACACACACACACTCACCGTCCTCTCGAATGATGTCCAGCATTGGTCGGGCATCAGACAGCTGGCATGAGTCATGCCAGTGTGTGCCCTGCCCTGCCCTGCGCCGTGCCACATCGGCATGACTGCAGCAGGGTTCATGCCTCTCAGTCAGCATGCCTCTAGGGAGAAAGGGAGAAGGGGTAAGGGATAGGGAGAAAGAGAGAGGGAGTGAAAGAGGGGACAAGAGAGGTCACTGAGAGACACAAAAAGACAGTGAGGACGGACAGAGTCACAGAGCAGAGAGAGAGAAAGAGAGAGAAACAGAGAGAGAGAGAGAGAGAGAGAGATATATATATATATATAGAGAGAGAGAGAGAGAGAGAGAGATAGAGAGAGAGATGAAAAGGCTAAGGTGTTCGGCCAGAGTCAGATATGGAGGGGAGGGGAGAGACGGGAAGGAAAAGAATGACTAAATAAGGTAGAAAGAGGTACAGAAATAGAGGAAAAAACAGAGGACACTGCAGGGGGACATCTGCAACCCCAGATGGCGCTCTCCACCTCCTCCTCCTCCTCCTCCTGCTCCTCCTGCTCCTTCCTCTGTCACAGTGCGGATGGGGAGATAAGTCAAATACGGCAAAGCATAGAGCAGCACACCAACACTACACCCCGCTACGCCACACCACGTCACCATCACTTTTGTTTATTTAGTCTGTCCGCGTCACTTTGAGGCAGCAGCCATCTGGAGCCTGGTTGCTGTCTGAGCACGTCCGCCTCCGTCGCCACGACTGCCGCTGCCTATCTGTTGGTGCTTTATCACCGTGGCGACCACGCAGAATCTCTCCAGCAGTCCCTCATCCAGCAGGCTGTCCCTTTGGCCCTCCATATCTCTCTCTCTCTCTCTCTCTCTTTCTTTCTCTCTGTATCTCTCTCTCTCCCTCTTTCTCTCTCTCTCTCTCTCTCTCACTGAAAGTGATTGAGCCAGCCTCATAAACAGCCTTGGGCCTGTGTTTCTCCATTGTTTATCAATTAATGACGGCCCAAAATGGAGGCATTTGTTATTGTGGATGTGACACGTCCTGCTGCAGAAAAAAGCTTGTAGCTTATGTGACGGTTCATCATCGGCATGGCTGGAGCATGTACCCAATAGTCCCCTTGTCTAGGAGACAAGCCTCCGAGGCCACTTTGCTCATTTTAGAGTGATTGACTCAGTCGCGTCAACAGCCTGAGGGCCCCACGCTTCGCAATTTCTAAAGCAATTAATGGCATGAAAATGGACTCATCGATTGTTATGAAAGTGTGACAGCTCATTTCAGACAGCGTCCCCAGTTTCATTAGCACTCTACTCTAAGGTGGGTCAATAGAGAGTTTTTCCTCAGAGTGAAGTGAAGTGACTTTTATACGCTTCTGTCTGCCTTGGTTAGGAAAAGCAGTTTCACCGAGGGGGACGTTTGTCACTTCCAGGGGACCCACTACAAAACAAGTTTACAGACTTCCTGTCTTGTCTCCCGTTGCGGTAATGAGCCCCAATGCTACTGCTGTTCCTGCACACTGCCAGTCTTGAGCGGCAGGGCCAACACTGGCAAACAGGAAGTTGATTATGATGTCTCCTAAACCCCGAAAGCACTCCTAGAATTCAGATTACCGCGCTTCAGCACTCCAAGGGTCGGCGCTAAATCGGCGGAGAGGAGAGCATCACGTCAAGCAAAACACTGTCATTAACATGAGGCAGCGGAGAATTATGACTGCTTTATGGCACTCGTTTGGGGAGCTCATCAAAGGCGTGCGTCACTGAAATTACCCAGCGCATTCAATGGTGTGATGAAGTGCGCATTGATCAGCCTGCCAACACTCTGTTAGTCGTCGTCGCCAGTCCTCAGTGGTCTCGTCTCTCTCTGTGCTCAGTGGTCTCGTCTCTCTCTGTGCTCAGTGG